>NW_019154174.1:2875715-3026733 GCF_002288905.1 Enhydra lutris kenyoni
AAAAAAAAAAAAAAAGTCAGACACTCAACTGACTGAGCCATCCAGATGCCCCCAAATTCACTTAATAACTATTAAAAGGCCCTAATAGATCTTCATTAAGCACATCCTGGACTCCATCAAACTTTTTAGTTTCATCTCTCTAAGTCATTTGACTTAGTCATTTGACTTCATTACTCTTGGTCCCTTATTCTTGTGACACCTCTGTGCTGTCATCCCCAATACCTTTGTACCCTCAGTTCCTTCTGCCCGAGATGCTCTTCAGCTTTGTCCGCAGAGCTAGACCATGAACTCTGGATGGGCAGGGATCACGTATCTGCAGTATGTCCAGTGGACATTCAGTAAGTGTTTGTTTCTTAACTGCCTGACCCAGCACCGAAATTATCTTTCTTTCTGAATTATGACTTTTTTTTTTTATAGTTCTGTAAGTGGCCAGAAGGGTCTGCTGGCAGTATGTTCTTTTAATCTTTGTGTATTTGCAAGTGCCTTTAATTTGCCTTCACATTAAGCCAGATATGAAATTACAGGTTACGATTCTCTTCTCTCCAGCACTGGGAAGCTACATCACTCCATTGCTTTTTGGAATCAATGGTTGTGGATGGGGAGTTAGCTAAGAATTTTAGTGTCATTCTTTTGTGGGTAATCTGTATTTTCTTTCTGATAACCTAAAGATTTTTTTCTTTTTCTTCTTCACGTGTCTACTTTTCACTAGCATGAGCCTACATGTGCATATATTTTCATTTATGCTACCTGGAATTGGTGCTTCTCTCAGCATATCTGGAAAATTCTTAGTCATTATCTTTCTAAATATCTCTGCTCTGCCATTTGCTTTATTCTACACTTTTAACATTCCTATTAGACATATTTTGGAGCCCATAAACTTACTCTCCGTGTTTTAAAACTAGGGCTTAATGAAAAAAATGTTTTTATCTCTCTATGATACATTCTTGTGGAATTCTAAGTCGTATCCTCCAATTCGCGAATTCTTGCTAATTACATCTGGTCGGGAGTTTATATCATCTACTGATTTAAAGATTTTAATCACGATATTTTTCATTTCCGACATTTTTAGGAGACACTTTTAAAATATACATTTTTTAAGATTTTATTTATTTATTTGACACAGAGAAAGAGAAAGAGATCACAAGTAGGCAGAGAGGCAGGCACAGAGAGAGGGGAAGCAGGCTCCCCGCTGAGCAGAGAGCCCGACTCAGGGCTCGATCCCAGGACCCTGAGTTTTTAAAACAGAGTTTTAACCCACTGAGCCACCCAGGAGCCCCTTAAAATATACATTTTTATAACTGCTTGTGGGGCGCTTGGCTGGCTCAGTCAGTAGAGCATGTGACTCTTGTTCCGGGGGCTGTGAGTTCGAGCCCCATGTTAGGTGAAGAGATTACTTTTCTTTTTTCTTCTTTTCTTTCTTTCTTTCTTTCTTTTTTTAAAGATCTTATTTATTTATTTGAGAGGGGGAGAGAGAGAGAGAGCACACGCAGGGGGAGCAACAGAGGGAGAGGGAGAAGCAGGCTCTCCACTAAGGAGGGAACCCAACATGGGACACGATCCCAGGATCTCAGGAGCAGGACCTGAGCTGAAGGAAGACGCTTAACCCACTGAGCCACCCAGCCCCTAGAGATTACTTTTTATTTTTTATTTTTTTTAGGAAAACCTACTTCAAGTCTTTTATTAGTCACATGCCATGTGCCAACATTAACAAAAATACAGAAGTCATGGTCTTCCACCAAAATCTTTCAGCTTGCCTCTTCCCACAGTGTTTTGGTCCCAACTAGATCCATAATCACAGATGAGGACAGCTGTACTGTAACACATCTTTACAAAAAAACAAAAACAAAAACAGACTCAGGAGACAAGAGAACCATGGGTATTTATCAAATACAGAAGTACTAAGTCAACCACCACTACAACTCCCAGAGCTTCACATACATCCTCCCTTTAAGCCAAAGATTATCCCAGTTTAGTGGGAAGGAGGAAACCAGTTCAAAGAGAATTCAAACCCTGTTTGAAACTAGCCCACAGCCTATACACCAGACTATAAGTACCACGAGGCCAGCTTCAGTGCTCCTTTTCCTCCTTTTACGACCACCAACACCAGCATTCAGATCTGATGGGAAAGGGAGCCGGAGGGTGAGATTACTTTTTAAAAAGTAATTGCTTGTATCCCCTCCCCATAACTTCTTGTTATATTTTAAGTTAGATTTTCACTTTTTTCCAGCTTTTTTGAAATGTAATTAGTGTATACCGTTGTGTGAGTTTAAGGTGTGCCTTGTGTTGATAGCATACACTTGTATGTTGCACTAGGATCACCACAGTAGCATTAGGTAGCATCGCCAGTACATGCCTGAGTTATCATTTCTATTCTGTGGTGAGAGCATTTAAGATTTAGTCCCCTAGCAACTTTCAAGTATGTAATATAGTATTCTAATCAGCATGTTATATATCAGATCCCCAGAACTTATTCATCTTATAACTGGGATTTGTACCCTTTGATCAATAACTCCCTATTGCCCAAACTCATATTTTTTGCTCCAGGAGTATCCTGGAATTTCTCATCTTGAAACCTGGACTTCCCCAAAGGCTCTTTCATCTGTGGGTGATTCTCTTAGAAAGCATTTTCCTGGGGATCCCAGATTGTGGCTGGGAGGGGCTGGAGCCAGTTCATGGACCATGACAGGACCAAGGTCTGTCTGCCTATTTACCTGATGCACGGGTGGGTGAGACCTCCTTCCAGGGCCCTTGGCATACGGTGTTGGATCCCACAGCTTTCTGAAGATACGTTTGTCTGTGATGGATGATGAATTTTTGTTGGTGATGGAGGACAAACGTGAAGGATGCCTTCTCTGATCATGATGCTGGCGTCCTCCTCCAGAACTTAACTAGTTTAATGTTAACCTTGGATGATTCTATTATTTTCATTATTGTCCTCTTCCTTAATGATCACCGATTATTGATAATTGATTCTATAGGATTTCTTCTTTAATATTTGATCTCATTGCATGTTTTGTGATTTTGCACTATAGGCTTGTCTTTCCTTCCCTGATGTTTTTTGTTCTGTGCTCACCCCTCCCTATTTGCCAGGTTTGCAGCTGGCTTTTCAGGACCCCAGTCTAGAGCCCTGTTTTCTCATGTGGGATTAAGGCTGTTGTTGGTAATATTGCACTGACACAGACCGATGCAGCTACTGAGCCATTGGGATGCTCATCCAAGTTTTGGGTAGAAGCTGTGTCTAGTCCCTCCTGCCTGCCTCATTATCCCATTGTAGTAAAATCTCAGCTTTCTCAGCTTTCTTTCAGAGGTGGGAAAAGACAGTCTAGCTCCTAGGCTCACGTAGTCATCTTGGCTCTCGTCCCCTTCCCGTTGTGGGGAATGTTTAGTCTCCATTCTCTCATAGGAGCCAAACTCCTGGCTGCCTTTTCTCTGTTCCAACAGCCCCTTCACCACCTTGGGCTCCTGATCTACAGATATGTTGTTTTCTGCTGTCTTTGGGTTGGTGTGGCACAAGATGGGAGGGAAGGACTTTGATTTTGTGGTTAAAGGAAAGGTTAATTTTCCCCTCTTCTTCTCATGGGATATAAATAAAGACTCTGTGGCTCTAATCCTTACAAGGAGCCAACTTATCGCCATTAGGAGTCATCTTGTGTGGCCATGAAGAAAGTTATATTAGGTTCATGTGTCAAGTATAGGTACTTTTTTTTTTCTTTAGAGAGAGAGCATGCATGAGTAAAGTGAGGGGGAGGAGGAGAGGGAGAGGGAGAGAATCCCAAGCAGACTCCATGCCCAGCGTGGAGCCTGAAATGGGGCTTGATCTCATGATTCTGAGGTCGTGACCTGAGCCAAAATCAGGAGTGGGACACTAAACTGACTGAGCCATCGGGGTGTCTCTAGGTACATATCTTATAAATTTCCATTTTTTATACCTTACATAAATATCTATTTTTGCTTATTCCTGGTTATATTTTATCTTTGTTGCCATATGTTTGGAATAGCAGTAGGGTTTCAAGACAGGTACTTTCTAATTCTCCCTTGGCCCAAGTCAAGCTAGACATTTCTAACTCTGCTGCTTGTAGTGATTATAGTGGTGAACTGCACTGATTCCCCTCGGGACTGAGGGACTCATTCCCCAACTTCCAGGAGTGTTGACTGCTCACCATTTACAGCTGAGAACTCTACAGGAAGTTTCTTGAGTGAGGGGACCTGCCTTGCCCAAGGCTGTGCCCTTTCCTCAGGACCAGCTAAATTCTACTGGCTGGTCAAATAGATATGCAGAGGCCTGAGCTCCTTGCTTTAACTCAGGATAAGAATGGGAGACAATCCCTGATCCAGAGCTCCCTGTGGGATGACCTCAGGCCTTTGCCACAAATGCACTGCTATGCATCTTCTTCCTTTTGTCAGTCTTGCTTCACTCACTGCTTTATAGGTATTAATTCCAAGAGCAACCCTAATACACCTCCTGCTCACAAACTTCCATCTCAGTAGGCTGTGTCCTGGGGAACTTTATTTAAGACACCACTCTATGGGTGGGGAACATCGGGCCTCCCTGTGAGCCCCGTCCAGCTGCTTCCACACAGTAGACATTCTGGAATGTATGTAGAATGAACATGTGAATAAAAACGAAGTTGCCTGAATTTAACTTGGTCAGTTTCCCCAAGCTACATAATTTTTCAGATTTTACTAATAAAACACAGACCTGCATCATCTGAGAAATTCATCTAGATAAGGTATCATTCACTTACTTTCCAAGTTCCTGTTTTAATTGAACTTTATTATTGCCTGGGTGGACCTAGCACTGTTGTCACTTCTGTAATACATATGAAGATGAATTACTTGCACACACAATATCAGTGTGGGAGGTGGAAGCAGATAGCATGGCATGATCAGGAACTGAGCATGGGCCATAAACTGAGGTTTGGCTGTAGGAAGCAATGGCATTGTTGGAGAATGGTAATCCTGGTAATCCCTTTTCAGACATCACTGACATTGGGACAGCGTGGTAGCCTTACCTCTCATAAAGGAGACTTGAAAACTTTGCTGGACACTTTTTCTCAGGATTAGCAATTAAGATCCTGCAGACAACCTTCCCTCCAAGGGCACATAAAACTGAGCATGGTCCCTGTAGGGAGTGTAGAGTGGGTGATGAATGGGAAGCCTACTCCTGGAGAAATAGTGTAGTATGCTGAGGTGAGGTATTAAGAGTTGTCAGTTGCCTGAAAATTCTCTATGGGGATATTTAAATGGTACATTGCCATGTTGGCATTAATAGGAATTGAGACATAAGCATGTGTCAGATCATTGACATGACCACCCATGGTGGATGCTGTTATGTACCTATTTCATGGCCTTCCCCCTGTTTGTCTTTTTCAAAGCCTTTGTTTTTGTTTTGTTTTGTTTTGTTTTGTTTTTCTTTTTGTTTTTCAGATATTCCCATCCCCCACTCACACCCACTCTAAAGACAGATTCTGTTTCTGTATGTAATCCTATTTCCCTTGCAAGTGTTTGTTTCAGAAACCCAGATATAAGTAAATAAGCATTTCCTAGTGATTTAAAGGGACAAGATTGCTGGGATGACCTTTTACTTTATGGTGAGGGGAAAGATTTGTTCCCCTCTCTCATTCACAAGTGACAAAAGTGGGAAATCAGTTTCCCTAGTTGCCTCTAGTGACCATAAAGGAAGCCATCACAAGTACATACAAGAAACCGTCCTGTGTACATGGAGGAACCCATCCTGTGTGTATGCAGGAAGCCATACTGTGCACAGGCAGGAAGCCAGCCTGTGTACAGGGAGGAAGCCATTCTGTGTATATGCGGGAAGGTATCCTGTGTAAATGCAGGAAGCCATCTCATCACCACGATGGAAGCTAATGTGAGTCCACATATAGAAAAAAGAAGTAAAAAAAATCTCAGAGTAATAGAAACAGAGTCCCAATTTTACTTACTCTGGGTCCTGCCTACTCTTCACTTAATGATATGTGAGATAATACGTTTCCTTATTGTTTACACAGATTGAGTCAAGGTTTCCTATTACTTATAGGTAAAAACATCTTATTTGAAACCTATACTTATGATCAAGGACTGTCTTTGCCCATGGTTTATCATTTCACAGCTGCCAAGTAATCACAGGTGCCCATTACAGGCAGAATTTATCTTTACATGTCTAGGTAAGCAGATCAGGCTGTCAGTGGACTGGTATTTCTTTTTTTTTTTTTTTTTTTAAGATTTTATTTATTTATTTGACAGAGAGAAATCACAAGTAAGCAGAGAGGCAGGCAGAGAGAGAGGAGGAAGCAGGCTCCCTGCTGAGCAGAAAGCCCGATGTGGGGCTCGAACCCAGGACCTGGGATCATGACCTGAGCCGAAGGCAGCGGCTTAACCCACTGAGCCACCCAGGCGCCCCTGGACTGGTATTTCTAACGCCACAGTGACATTAATGTCTTTTGGTTGAAGCTGACTGCTTGGCTATGTGTTTGTTCCCCCCTCATCAATAAAAGATAGTATAGGAGTGAAAATAATGTCTAAATGCTCAATGAGAAAAAGACGAAAAGAGCCATCAGAAGGAAGAGTTCACCAAATCTCTGAAAGATGGGTAAGAGATAGATGATTAGAAAGTGATGATGTGGAATCCAGGACGCCACATCCCAGAGTATGTACAGAAAAAGATTCCAATGAAGAGGGAGCCAGTATGCCCTTCATGCATGTAAGGGCCTCAGCACTACAAAATGTGCAAAGGAGGGTAGGATTACAATGTGGGGCCCAAAACAAGGTGATTAATCAGAAGTCTCTTTTTGAAATAGTCAAACCCACTTCACCCTGGAGGACATAATTCTTGGAAGCCAGGCTTCTATGCCAAGACTTTAAAAAAAAGAAAAGAAAAGAAAAAAGGAGTATTCTCTCTGGAAGGATGTCCTTTCCATTTTATCATTTAGGGGCTTACCAGGGAATGATTCACTTGTTTCCCTCAACTGGTCTCACTTTGAATGAATTAGCAAAATCAGCAAGGTCTGTCCATGATACAGGGTCTAATTGACTTGTTCTTGAGCATGAACATTCAGGCTTCTTCAAGTGGGAGACCCTCCAGCCTGAAAGAGAGACATCAAAGTGAACAGATGCAAAACACGATTCTGGAGGAAACAGACATGGTGCAAAGAATAGGAGGGAACTTAACCTCTAGTGTGCATTCTCAGAGAGATTTGGGATAATGTTGCAATGTGCAACAAGCATTTTCCAGGGAAAATGGAATAAACAGACACCAAGAAATACCTCCTAGGTCGTAAAGATCTATTTGTCAACATAGAAAATAATTTGATAGAAAAGTTGGAAAATCAGATCTGGGAAGTCTCTGAGAAGTAGAACAGGAAATAGAGAGGTGGAAAATATGAACAAGAAACCCAGAGGGTCAATGTGGCATCTGACCAAAAGACAAATGACAGGAAAGTATCAAAGAAGTAATGAGAAAATGGTTCCAGAACAGAAGGACTTCACGTGCATATAGAAAATGTACTCTAGTGCCCAGCACAATGAATTAAAAAAAACCCACATATATACCATATGACCACCAAATGTCAGAATATTAAGGATAAAAAGAAAGTCCTAGAAGCAAAATTGAGGGGAAAACAAAACAAAACAAAATGAAAACAAAGACAGCATCAAATGATCCATTAGCAACTGTAGCTATTAGGAGCTCTTGACTTTCTGTGGGAAAATCATATCATTTTAGGATTCAACGCATAAGTATCAATAAATAGGATGGTAGAATAATGACATTATCAGACATGTAAGACCCAGAAGGGACTCTCCAGGGAAACAGAATGGGTCAGTAGAATCCTAAATTTGTAGCAGTGGTTGAGCAAAATTAGAACTAAATCTAAAGTAATTAGTTCCCCAAAAAATTGAACTCCGGGCGAAAAGTCATACAAGAAAGAACACTTAATCATAGCTACGGGTGTGTAGCGAACCACATTTAAACAGTCATAATAATGAAATCACAATATGTTGATTTTCAATTTTCAGAATCAACCTGCAGATAAGGTTTAGAGGATCAATTACGATTAGGGAACAAAATGTAAGTATTATAGATTTTGACAGGCAAAAGCAACAATTCAGGAGAACTTGGGAGTTAGAAATAGGAACAGAACTGAAATCAGTACCTAGGTTCTCACATTAGGAAGGAAGAAGTCAAAATACATTGTTTTGAGGGAAGAAAAAAAAAGACAGTATTTTTAAAAATTAGTTTTAAAAATTAACAAATAAAATTACATAATTTCACATCTTTTGGGTCCTGTATTCTTGTATTTGGTTCTTGTATTTGGATTATTTTGGTAGGAAGAAAAACGAGTCTCTTTTTTTGCAGTTGAAAGTTATTTTCATGAAAGAAGACTTTAGCTTCTGATATTATTATAAAATCAAGATTCTGATTTGTCTTCGTGAAAGCAACCACATATGACTTCAATTGTCACAGGCTAATGCAAAAATAAGTGAGGTGAGCATAACAGATAAAGAAAGCTATTGAATCAAGGGGAGGCAAAAGAACATCAGAGTGAGCTCTACAGAAATAAGTTTTGCAGTTAGTTCATGCTAAATTGAAGGGTATTGCTAAAATGAAAAGAAACTTGGCTATAGTAATTTATGTGCTATTCACTTAATGGGTGCTGATTTACCACAGTATTAAACACAGTACCATCATATGAAATTAATGCTAAAAATTTAATTTTATTAGTTTTGTGATTCTGCTTACATTCAATTTGCAATTTCTTTTTGGTTGAATCATCAGGTTTGTTAGCTCAGTAGCAAGTACAAGCTGAAATGGTAGCTGAGCTACTCTTCCCAACACGGTGGGTTCTCTCACTAACCAAAAGCTCCATTGTTACCTAGTTGCCTAGATCCTCCCTATATTCATAAAGAGATGTGTGGAACAGCAGTGCCGTGCAGAATCTTGGGCCTTGACCCAGACCTACTGAATCAGAATCTGCATCTTTAACAAGATCCCCCAGGTGATTTCCATGCACATTGAAGTCTGGAAGGCACACACCCTACCTTTCCCTAGTACCATGGACAAGGACAGGGGCAGCACCCATCACTAGGGAATCCCCACCCAGCGCCCAGTTCTGCCCAGCCTGAGCATCCCTCCTCCGAGGACAGTCAGAGCTCAGGGGACCATGTGTGATCTGCCACGTCGCTACTCTCTCTTACCACCCTCTCCAATGATGAGTGTGTCCTGAGCTCCCATTTCCCAGCCCTTGGAGGTATTTGTTTTCATCTGCCCAGATTCCTTATCTGTAACAGAATAGTAACATATTTTTCTTAGAGAGTCGTGGAGACTTGAATGCGATAATGCACATAAAGCAGTCAGCACAGAGTAACATCTCAATAAAGGTGGCTATAATTATTAGCTATTACCAAAGAGTCCCGGGTGATAACATTCAGCAGGAAAGGCTTCTATGTTAATGGTCTCCAGCCTCAGCTGTCATCAGGTTCATTTCCCTCATCAATAGCTCATTATTTGATTGTCAAGTCACAGACGCTATAAGCCACACACCATCACACCGAATAATAGCGATTATTGCAGTTCTCGTGTGTAAAGCATTGCAAAGCTGGTCTCCCTGTCATCCCGAGAGGGGTCCGTCTGCTGGAGGCGCTGGTGGGGAGTTGCACATTGGTATTGTCTGTCTCTCACTGCCCCTCACCCCACCTCAGTCCAGTCTGGTTTGGTCGTGAGCTTCCAAGCCACCCTGCCCCTGTGTCCCAGGGTTTTCCAAAGCCAGCACAGCTCGTTGTCTTTGGTTTCCTTTTACTCATTTTTTGACACCCAGCCTTCTCAAGAGAGAGTCATGCATGCGTCCAGAGGCGTGAGGTGGACCACAAATCCCACGTGCTGTGCTGGGGAAGAGCTTTTCCTAGTTCAACCTCTCACCCCGAAGTGAAGCACTGTGACTAAACAAAACCCTTTCCCCTAAGATGACCCCTTTCCCAGGTGGGTCCTCTATCTCTTGATCAGGCTTCCAGAAGGCTTTCTCTGTCTCTGCAAACACACCTCCTCATCTTGCCTTAATTCCAAGAGTGACTAGGCTTCATGTCCATACAGGGTCCTTCAAATGACCAGTTCTACTGAGTCTGAAAAAGTGACTACATGGGGTCTTAATTTTGAAAGACCATAATGTGAACGTGAAATCTGACATACACATTCCCAGGACAAATGGACAGGAAATAATAGTTTTTAAAAAGGGGGAAACTACAACCATGACCCTCTTACTTTCCTATGTGAAAGGCTCCATATACTGTCCAGGGTTATCACATTTAATTTCCCAAACAAGTATTTGTTTAACAGATGAAACTATGGCTTGCACACACTGAGAAACCAAGCTGGGATGACTTTGTACCTGTTTCACTCCCAAATCCGTATCCTTTCTATTCCTTCATATGTCTTCACATTACAGAATCAGCTGATGAATGGTACTAAGTTCCCTGTCATGGAGAGCATTCAAGAAGAGGCTAGAGGTTAGAAGGCCTGGCTACCTGTTTGCAGGCCTGGAATGAAGCAAAGGGCACCCAAGGGTTATAGCCTGGGGTAAGTCCTAGAGCGGCACCATAAAGCAATCGGTCTAGGAGGTTATCCATTCCAAGCAAGACAAAGGATTAAGGAAGTACCAGAAGCACAGTCAGCTAATATCGCATAAGGTGCATTGCAGAATAGGTAAGGAAGACCCAGAGCTGAAAGCTGAGAGTGCACAGGCTAAAATCTGTCCACAGCTATGTTTTGCTTGGTCTTCAAGCATTAATTGCTTTTTTGTTACTTGACATCTAAAGACCAGGAGATTTCACCCACAAATCTAGACTTCAGAACTTCTCTTCAAAAGTGGGAAGATCTGGGGGTGCCTGGGTGGCTCAATGGGTTAAAGCCTCTGCCTTTGGGCTCAGGTCACGGTCTCAGGGTCCTGGGATCAAGCCCCGCATCGGGCTTTCTGCTCAGCAGGGAGCCTGCTTCCTCCTCTCTCTCTCTCTGCCTGTCTCTCTGCCTACTTGTGATCTCTCTCTGTCAAATAAATTAATTAAAAAAAAAAGTGGGAAGATCTGGGGCACCTGGGTGCCTCAGTGGGTTAAAACCTCTGCCTTCGGCTCAGGTCATGATCTCGGGGTCCTGGGATCGAGCCCCACATCGGGCTCCCAGCCCGACGGGGAGCCTGTTTCCCCCTCTCTCTCTGCCTGTCTCTCTGCCTACTTGCGATCTCTGTCTGTCAAATAAATAAATAAATAAAATCTTTTTAAAAAATTAAAAAAAAAAGTGGGAAGATCCAGGGGCGCCTGGGTGGCTCAGTCGGTTAAACATCTGCCTTCAGCTCAGGTCATGATCTCAGAGTCCTGGGATGGAGTCCCGTGTCAGGCTCCCTGCTCTCTCCCACTCCCCCTGCTTGTGTTCCCTCTCTCTCAGTGTCTCTCTCTGTCAAATAAATAAATAAATAAATAAATTTTTTTTTAAGTGGGAAGATCTGGCAATACAGGCCACATTTCTACATGTCAATAGCTGAGTGGTGGCTAGTTCCAGAGGTAGGGCACACCTTCTCTGATTTGTAGGCTTCCACCACCTTGCGTGGCCTAATGTTCCATTATCTGCCTGGACTCTGAAAATAGCCAAAACAATGTATGTTTTCTGCTGCTGTGCAGTTCAGCTTAGAAGGAGACAGGCTGCATTCGTGGCACATCTCAGACTCCTATTCCCTTCAAGGCTCACTCGAAGTTTCAATAATACAGAGTCTGAAAGACAAGCTTTCTGATACAAAACAATGATGAAATAGGATGTACACCCATATGCCAAATAGTGAGCATGCCAGACACTGAGGGATGGAGAAGTGGTTTAGTTAAAATATGGAAAAAGTCAAGATAAACTAGATCCAAGGCATTCAAGTCCCTAATCATTACTGCCTTAGAACAGCATCAGTATTCTAATGAGAAGACATTGTACTATACATATACATATACTACACATATGCACCTATACTGTACTATACATATTATAGATTCTGAGATGGGGAGGAAATTCAAGAAAGGAAAGAGAGAGAAAGGTGAGGGTCAAATCACATGAATGTCTTCTACAGCATGACTTCAGTTATCTCCAACAACTTGTTTTGTTTTTCTAATTAAAAAAAAAAATCCTCCAGGTTTTGATAAGTTGAGGTATCCAAGCCAGCTTAGTGACCAGATAGGCTGAGAAACAGTTCCAAGATCAGGGGAGGTTCTTTGCTTACAAGCCATAAAAACTGACACCACTGAACAGAAACGAAAGAGGGATTTAATATAAGTATATTGATGTCATTGATGGGAAGGCTGGAAAGTATGACACAGATCTAGGTAAGCACCCAGACGTTCCTGTGAATAGAAATATGAGTAATTTTAGAAGTCCAAGATTCAGAGACAACCCCCCCCCTCCGGCATCTCACAAGGGTGCCAAGCTGGAATAGATGAGTCTGATCATTTTTAGCTATTGTGTTATTCTTTAGAAGATCCTAATTCCAGAGAGGAAGCTTGACAAGTAACCTAGCTTAGGTCAAGGAAAGCTAGATTATACCCTAGCCTGTAGATGCCATGAAGTCAGAAGTGAGAAGACACTGACTATTAATTATCAATGTTTTCAGCACCAAGGCTAGTGTTTGAAACAAAGTAGATGCTCAGTGAATATTTGTGAAATGAACCAATGAAAGAATGACAGAATGTTTTCAGTCTCAGACTAGGGTAAGATAGAGCATCTGGAAAAAATAGTTCTTAAGCCCAAAGCCAGCGGGGAAGAGGTAATTTTCCAAAAGGAAATCAGGGTGATATTATCAAGAGAGAATTGAATGGTTGTTGGGCCCCCAATAGAAAGGGGAATGCAGACAGATGCTTTTGATTTTCCAGCAAGATTTATATAACAAACATGGAAAACTTCAAATCTCTCTCTCAGTCTTTCACATTTCAACATAGTAACAAGGAATCTGTCAGAATGGATCTAAATCCATCTTGTTTTCCTGTATACACAATAGGTCGTCAGACTTGTGTTGCTGTAGATTGGTGACCTGAAGTCCCGCGTCCCCACTCTCCTGGTTCTGATGAGGAGGGCCACATTCTGGTGCCAGCCTTGCCCCGAGTGAGTTCCCGGAGATGCAGGCACATCTCCTCCAAGAACATACCATATGTACAAGAGGCTGTTCCAAGGAGAAGCGAATTTGCACATCCCACTCAAAAGGGGAATGGCAAGGATGGGTGTGAGGAGCCCCCAGATTTTCTGCTCTTCCTCTGAGGTACTTTAGGAAGGAACACATGACTCATTTCAAAGGATCAAGGGAAGAACATCACCTGGGAAGTAGGAAATGGTCAAGAAGGCTCTGATAACGAAGAGGCTTTCGTGCTGATAATGAAGCAGTGTAGCTTTCTTAAGTTGATCTGACTGATAGTGGCTATTATGGCCCAACCCACTCATTTTGCCTGCTGGTCATATACAACTTAGTTCTTAATTATAAGTTGTCTTGTGAGGTCCTCAGAATGTTTAACAGGGGGGCGCTGGGTGGCTCAGTTGGTTAAGCGACTGCCTTAGGCTCAGGTCATGATCCTAGGGTCCCAGGATCAAGTCCCGCATCGGGCTCCCTGCTCCGCAGAGAATCTGCTTCTCCCTCTGACCCTCTCCCCTCTCATGCTCTCTCTCCCTCTCTCTCTCTCTCTCAAGTAAGTAAATAAAATCTTAAAAAAAAAAAATGCTTGATGGGTTAGGCTCATTCCGACTGCTGGAGCAAGGCTCAGAGATGCCTTTGGAACATTCCTTGCAACAAAAATGGGTTTGCTTTCCAGCCTCTATTTTAGCTGTAAGTTGGAGACCCTTCTTTATTTCTATTACTTGGATTGGAAGTGTGGATGCTGAGCACTGGGGTGAACTTGTTTGGGGAAAAAGGGAAACCAAATGTCAGCACCAGGTCTACACCTAAAGCAGAGATCTTAGGGCCCGTGGACCTCATTTGACTATATACATTTTTTTTTTTAGCCTGCATAGGATTTACTTTTTAAGGTATTATTTTCAAATTCTTTGAAATTGAGAGGTTTTACATACCCATCTGGATTTCCAGTTTGTCTCAAAGCTACGAAAAATCTTGCAACACGAGATCTGCTTTCCCACAAGGAAGTGGAAATGGAGGTGAACTGAGCCGGGGTGGCCCCTCGAGACAGAGCCTGAGTTCTACAGTCAGTCCTCACTCAGCTTTGGTCATAACCTGGTGTGGGCATGTGAGGACTGGGGAGGCTAAGTACGGAGATGAGATTGTAACTCCACAAACACAGCTTTATTTCTAGGTGGGTGTGCCATAGCTCTTGAATGGCTTAAAGTCATCCGTCTGCCTTTGATGTGGTTAATGACTGTTACAGGACATGAGTGAAGGGTGGTTAGTGGGCTTGGACCAGGCGAGGAAGAGGTTGTAGTATGGGGCCGTGTCTCTGTATTCTCTGGGGGAAGTTAGCCATCCTTTGAGTTCAGCTTGGGGTCTTATACTGTTTTCCAGTTTTTAAGCAGGATTTGGCTTGTAGATAAGGCCTAAATCACATCATTATAAAACGCACCAGAACATAGAAGGTCTTGAATGCCACATTGAGGGTTTATATTTGGGCAAGAGGTTTGAAAACACCAAAGCATCCCCAGCTCTTCTGCCTAGAGTCATGTCCTTTCAGCCCCTGTGTTTGGAGTTAGCTACCCCCCACTGAAACCTGATGGAGCCACGTAGAGTGCCTCACAACTCCAGGGATCGACCATCCACAGAAGGACCTTCATTTTTTTTTTTTTCCAAAGAAGTTTGTAATTTTAGGGCACTGGGGGGGGGGGGCTCAGTCGGTTAAGGGTCCACCTCTTGGTTTGGGCTAAGGTCGTGATCTCATGGGCATGGGATAGAGCCCTGCCTGCATCAGGCTCTGCCCTCAGCAGGGAGTCTGCTTGAGATTCTCTCTCTTCTCCCTCTGTCCCTCCTCCGCCTCTCTCTAATAAAAAAAATAATTAATTTAAAAAAAGAAATTTGTGAGGGGCGCCTAGGTGGCTCAGTGGGTTAAAGCCTCTGCCTTCAGCTCGGGTCATGATCCCAGGGTCGTGGGATCGAGCCCCGCGTCAGGCTGTCTGCTCGACGGGGAGACTGCTTCCTCCTTTCTCTCTCTGCCTATCTCTCCACCTACTTGTGATCTCTGTCTGTCAAATAAATAAATAAAATCTTAAAAAAAAAAAAAAGAAATTTGTGGTTTCATGTCTTTTGACATAGGCTCTTCTCTTTTGTGACTTTGTGTCACAGATATTGACATATGTTCACCATGACATTTGGGTGCCCTGTTTGTGGCAACACTTTTACTAACCAGAGACTGGAAATAATTGAAGGGCCTCCCACCAGTAGGGAAGCTGAAGTAATTGTGACACATTTACACAACTGAATATCGTGCAGCTTTGGAAGAACTGAGGTGTCTGTGGCTTATATGGAATGATCTTTCCAGTATATTCTAAGCAAAAATAGCAAGGTGTTGATTAGTGTCTTTACTGTGTTCCCATTCATTTTAAAAAGTATGCAGAAGCTCACTTATTTTTATACACAAGGTAGAATATTTTTAGGAGGTAGATAATGGCTTCTCCAGAGAGCCTGTGAGACAAGGGTTGAGGAAAAGATAGACTCTTCATTGGAAATCCTTCTGTATTGTTTGCTTATCTTACCATGTTCATATATGTTAATTTTTTTTCAATAACAAAAATTGAGTTTTGTGGTTGTGTGCACTTAATTCTGAGCTTCATTTCTCCTGGAGTCTGCTTCATTCCTTCTAGGAAAATGTCTACAATCCACAGTTCAGTTTTCTAGAAGAAATCACCATGCCTGCCTGCCTGGCAGAACCGAGCAGTTTATCCTGGGCTCCCGCTGAGACCCGGGGTTCTTTTCTTGGAATTCTGGGTGAGAACAGCTCTCGGGTTCTATGTGGTACCTTGTGGAGTTGCTTAGCAAGCGGGCAAAGAAGAGACAGAGCCAAATAGCAATCCTGTATTATTTTCTGCGTCTTGCTTTGCTATGACGCCCTCCACCCAACACTGTCCCTTCCTGCTTCCCCACATATCAAATGGACATGATACTGTTTGTCCTTTCCGCTCTGGGAACATCTCAGGAAATAAACAGTGCAGATAAAACTCTGTGTCCTCCCTTGCAGCTCCCAGAGGACTGAGGGTGATGAGTCTCTTGCCATCTGAGAATCTAGGTAGAGCAGGGTAAGGTGAGTGGGGTGAAGTGAGACCTTCAGAGGACTCAGGGGCATTACAGAAGATACACTGCCCTGAAAGGGAGAGGGGGGGAAAGGGAAGAAAATATCCGAGAGCATCCCAGAATCTGGTACATTCGAAGAGCAATGAGCAGCTCCAAGTGGCTGGGACACAGGTTGAAACAGAATACACAGCAGGAGATGCTGCTGGAAAATTCCCTAAGGAATTTAAGCCTTATTCTGAAAAAAACTTTGATTCCCATGAGGGTGGTTTTTTTTTTTTTATGTAAGAGAATAATGATCAAATTTTATTTGGCATAGAACTAGCAGACGTATGAGATACAGTTACTAGAACAAATCCCTCCTGGCCGGAAGGGGGAGAGAGATGGTTATTTTGATGCTTTCTAGCTCAAGGGGATTTACCCTAAAAGAAGACAGTGACAGTGGGGATATGGTGGGGGAGTGAGGGCAGATCTGAAAGGGATTTGTGAAGCAAAAATCAAAGAGCTTGGTGAGAGGCTCAATGAAGTTAGAAACAATGTCAGCAATGTCTTCCAGGGTTTGGCTGGAAGAGAATAGTGACTTAGACCCTTCTTGGGGTCAAGCTTACCTGGAAGGGTGGTTTTTGCCCTTGAAGTATTAAATCTTCGTATTTCATCCACAGTAAGAGTTGTTTGTACGTGAGCGTCCTCTGATGGCATGAATTTACTTAACCAAACATTTGTTAAGTCTTTACACGGGGCCCTGGTAAAGCGTGAAGGTCAAGAAAGTCTTTGGAATGGACTATTTCAGATCTGTCTCCCCCTTGTCCAACAGAACCAGCGAAGATATGCCCTCCCTTCTGAAGAACAATGAAAGTACTCATAACGATTACAAAGAAATGACATGATTGTCCTTTGAAGATCAATTTCAGGCCCTGCCCCTTCATGACGTTCCCCCCAACCTCCATGAACCAGAACCATGTCTCTTCTGTCTCCACGGCAATAACTCGGGGGTTATCCAGGAAAGAAAGCAAGGAGATGACTTAATCATGAGCAAACTCATTTGTCAAAGACCACATGAGACTCGCAAGAATCCTCATTGCTGAGTGGGAAACTATTTTGTTGCAAACAGCTCAGCCCCAAGGGGAATGGGCGAATCTTTGGGATTGCTTGGAGGGACAAGGTGTGCCAGTGGGGAATCAATACCCATCGGCAAACTGGCTTCCCTTGTGGCCGTGCGTCCTGCTCAATGGCACCCTGGCTCGGTGTCTTGGCTTTGTTGGGATCTGGCTGTTGTGCTGGCTTGGGGCGGGCAATTCCTCCTCTTGACAGTCTCCTGGAAGCTGCTGGAATTTCTTCTGCCTTAAGCAGGATGTAACAAGCTGGGGAGGTTTTTGCTAGGCTGCTTTTTCTGTAATTCTTTTCTTGTTCAGGTGCCAGCAGGCCCTCGTCCTTCTAGGATTCCAAGCTGTAGTGTCTCTGAAGGCTGATGTAATGGTTCTGAGGCTCAGAATAGAAGACCCACTTTTTGATATGATCTGTCTGTTGTATGTTCACCTCGCTGACTCCTCTTTGCTCTCTTACCAGCCCTTCTAAAGACCTACCAGCGTCTTTCAATGTCTTTCCCCAGGAGGATGCCTCCTTGGTCCTCCTTTGAGCTCAGCCTCTTCATTCTCTGCCTGGACTCCCCCATTGAATGGCACGTTTTCAGCTAATGGATCTATATAAAAAGACTCCGAAACACTCATTCCCAGTCTCAACTTCTTGCCTGAATTCCGGTCCAGCATTCACTCATTCATTCAGAAGACATTTATGAACCCCCCACCCCATGCTATGCCAGGCCCTGCCCTGGGCATTGGACAAATAATAAGACAGACACACAGTCTACCCTCACTGGACTTCCATTGCAGCTCTGCTAGTATTTTGATGTTTAGATTCGAATGTACCTCAAACCTGTCCCAGTTGGTATTCAGAATCTTGGCCATCCATCCCATCCCTCTGCCTGGCTGACATCACAGTCTCTCCGTCATCATCATGGGGGTTGAACCCCCTCCTCACTCTGTTGCCTGGTCTTTTTGATCCCACCTCATAATCTCCCTGCTTTGATCCCTTCTGCTCCCCGTATCCTCCTGAGTTCAGCCCTCATCTTCCCTCACCTGCACAGCCTCCTAACTGCGCACACGGCCTCCCATCTGTTCTCCCCTCCACTCAAAATCATTGCAAACATTCTTGTTACATAACAACCTTCCCTGTCCCTCTCCCCCACATCACCTTGAAATGAAACCCCCAACCATGGTCTCTCAACTACCCCACCTGCTCCTGGCCTGCCTTTCTGAACCTATTTGCAAGTAGCCCCCTGCAGAGCTTCCCTGGAAGAAGGAAAAAGAAGAGGAGAGAAGATGGAGAAGGAGGGACACCGGAGGAAGAGGAGGTTTCAGGCACACAGTTCATTGAGTGTCTACACTGTGCAAAAGCCTTTATGGACACCAGACCATCCAATAATCCTTACATAATGAAATACAAGAGAAGTGAAATAGGGAGTTTTAGGCAGTTTATCATGGTAAATGAGATAAGAAATAATATAGCCATCCTCTATGGAGACCTAAGTATGGGGCAGGCACTGCCAAATACTTTACCAGCATCGTTTCCATCCTACTTCTGTGAGGTAGTGCTCTTAGGATCCCCCACTTTATAGCTGAGGAAACTGAGGCACAGAGAGGTGAGTGGGTCTGAGGCCATCCATCCCCTGTGTGGTGTACCCTAAACCAATTGCAGCCTTATGTCAAAAAATTTAAAAAAAAAAAAAAGTAATTTGAATAGACACTGAATTCTGGGGTGCCTGGGTGTCTCAGTTGGTTAAACATCTGCCTTCAGTTCAGGTCATCATCTCAGGGTTCTGGGATCGAGTCCTGCTCATCAGGGAGCCTGCTTCTCCCTCTCCCCCTGCCCCTCACTCCCAACTCGTGCTCTCTCTTGCTCTCTCTCATATAAATAAATAAATTCTTTTAAAAAAAAAATAGACACCAAACTCTTCTTTAGAAGCAGGAAAGGGAAGGGAATTCCATCACTGGCTATAAAGGGAAGCTCCTATAATCTCCTCTCTCTACCTGTCTGCTGCAATTTCACACACCATGAGTACAGCTGATACCTACACTTTCTTCCCAGTCTCTTCCCTAACTCCCCATAAACCACTCACCCTCCTTCTCCCTCTTCCTTGCAACTCAGATCCCTTTTCTCATGGGAGCAGCTCTGTGCCTTTGCTATTGAAACCCCATTAAACTTTTCTCCATTCAGGTTCCCTTCTCTAGGCCAAATGCTCCAAATCAAAGACCCAGAGCCTATTCAGTTGCTGGGTCTGTCTCTGTTCGGCCAACACAATTTCTAAAATAATTCTAGACATCACTGAAAAATGGGTGACTCCCAAAGTTCTGGCTTGCCCTAGCCTGATTTCCAGAAAATCTAGCAAGAGCGAGCCTACATCATGGCCCCCCAGGCACACACGCTTTCCTGGTCTGCCCCACCCCACCATTCACCCTGTTGTCTCCCAGGCCCATGCTGGATGCCATCTATGTATCCAGGTCTCCTTAGAGATGGGAAAAATGAAAGGTAAAGAGAAGTCCCCATGTTTTACTCTGGATGCAAACAATAATCCCCTGTGTTTAAAGATTAAAAAAAAAAATGAGCGTCTTTGAAAAAAGAATACAAAACTGGCAGTCTACTCACTTACTTATTCTTTTTGGCACTTGGGTCTATAGTGTCTAGATCAGATTAACAGAACAAAAAGACCTCTTCTCACTTCCCAAAGCTCAGGTCCACAGAACAACAAAAAACCCAGGAGAAAGAAACCATGGGTTGTATGGTGATAGTTACCCTCATTCTGGTCACAAGTGTCCATCTTCCTCATGTAGTAAGGAACAAACAACTCCTTCTTAACAGAAACTGCCAGCTTCCTTTCTCGACGTTATTTGAGTTTAAATAAAATGGCTCCTTTGACAACTACCCAGCAGCCAACAGCTTTTACAACATGTTTTCTGATACAAACCGTTTCACAAAGAGCTTGTATCTTTTTACTACCAAGCATTACATTCTGAACAGAAAACTTAATAAGATTTTCAGCTGAGATTTTAAGAGGATCCATCATAGGACTTAACAACAACTGTGATCTATTATATTTAGAGCAAGAGTAAAGACCTGAGAGAAATAGTGATTTCGATTTGACTTTATAGCCCCCCAAGTTGCTTTCAAGTTAAGGGAAAGTATAAACTTGGTATTGGAGAAAGAGCGAAGACCTTGTGCTCAAACCAGGGTTTACATTCCACTGTTACTCACTTACAAGCTATAGCACTTTAGCCAAATTGCTTAACTAATTTGTGACCCAGTTTTCTCAACTATTAAACGAAGTAATCCTACTATATAGGATTGTTGCAGCCAAGATCTGTGGCATTTGTGTCACAGAGCCTGTTCATAGTAGGATGCCCTAAATGCTTTAAGTTATAGGTGACAGTAGCTCAACATAAACTAGCCTAAGCAAAAATGAGAATTTCTTGACTTGCCTAACTGAAAATCTCAACATATACCAGCTTCAGGCATAGCTGGATCCAGGTGCTCAGATAATGTTAAGACTCAGTCTCTCAGCATCTTTGGGTTCTGTTCTCTTCTGTGCTTGATTTCATTTTTCATTGAGCCCAACAGACCAGCTGGCTATTTTTGGAACAAGCAGTTCAGAGCTCTGAAAAAATATAGGCTGAGATGTGGAGGGTCTGCTTGAGAGGCTCCTCAGGCAGGGCAAAACTAGTTTGGGCAGCATAGTCCATTTGGGGTATCCATAGTAGGGGTGAGATTCAGGGCCAGCATAAGAACATATGACATTTCATCCTCATCAAAGCCACATAGAATAGAGACCGTCCAAGATGATCATTTTCCTTTGACAGATAAGGAAACTGAGGCTCCGTATTAATAACAAATTACTATAAAGTTAGTGGCTTAAAACAACACACATTTATTACTTTGTAATTCTAGAGGTCAGAAGTCCAAAATGAACCTCACTGGGCTAAAATCAGACTATCGGCAGGGCTGAATTCCTCCTGGAAACTCTAGAAGAGCATCGATGTCCTTGCCATTTCCAGCATGTGAAGGCCATCGGCATTCCTGGCTAAGGCCACCTTCTCTCTTCAAAGCCAGAGCACAGTACCTTCAGATCTCTCTTTGATGCTGCCCCAACCTTCCTGTCTCCCTCTTTCCTTATGAGGCCCTTTCTGATTATGCTGGGTCCACCCAGATAGTCCAGGAAAACCTTGGCATCCCGAGACCCCAAATTGAGTCACCTCTGCAAAGTCCATTTGCTGTGTGAGAAAACGCATTCACAGGTTCCAGGCATTAAGGCATGAGTATCTTCCCTCAGATGGGTATGATCATTCAGCCTACCACAGGCTCCAAAAGGTTAATGGCCCCAAGTCACTCCTTAAGTTAATAGCTGAGCCATAACCAGAAGGGATGCTAATGCTTCTAACTTAAGACCGTCTGAGTAAGAATCCTGGTTCCATGGCAGAGCATCTGTGTGGCCTCAGTCAGGTGTCTCTGAGCCTCTGTGTCTTCATCTGTAAAATGGGTATACTGTTATAAGGATGAAAGAAGACAGATGAAACAAAGCTAGGTGTTTTAAAGCATCTAGCACCGTGTCTGACATGGAGCAGAGAATTCATAGGGCTAGGCCCTCCTGTGATGTTTACCTGCCTTGAACCAGCAGGGCTCCTTGAACATGTCCCTCGGGGGGAAACTGGAGAAGAGCCTGCAGCATATTGGAAGGAACTCTGGGATTTGAGTCAGCCCTATAACCATAGGGAACCTGAACTTCTCTGAGTTCCGTCCCTTATTCCTAAGCATCGGCAACAGTAGGTCCTTCCCTCTCAGAATTGAGCAGAAAATGTCTACTGGTGCTTTGCAGCAAGTGTACCTCCCCTCTTTTTGTCTCCCTCATTTATTTGTTTCATGTTTTCTTCCCCTCCCCCCTTCCTGTCTTGCTTTCTGTTCTCTTCCCTTCCTCCTTCACTTGTTGTCCTCCCTATGTCCCTCCTTCCCACTCTGTCTCTCTCCCTTCCATTGCTTGGACTTGAGACCTCTGTGTAAAAGCAATTAATCAATTTCAGGGACTTCTGGTGTCTGCTCTTGATCTCCCCTGTCCTGTGTCCCAGCCACCGGTACTTTCCACTCATCAGTTTCTTAGTTGTGCAATCTAAATGCTAATGATCCTACCTAACCTGCCCTTTTACCCTCCCCTACAGATTCACAGAAGCCTTGTCTTGCAATCACAGGCTACTCTCCCCACCCCATCCCTTGTCCGGACCATGTGCTCGAGACCCTGCCATCTTTGGAAACCTCTAATGGCCCACAAAGCAGTTGTTGGGGGGGGGGGGTGCGGGTTGAGATCTCCCATCAGGAGCCCCCCAGAGCATCTTCCTCCCCAGCAGGGTCCTATCTATTGAGCTGGCCGATGCCCGCGCTGATGCCCTCATTCCCTTTCATGCACTGGCGGTTTTCAGTCTGATATTGAAAGTGCAATATGCTTGCCAGTAATGATGTCTTATTGGAGTGTAAAGATTTTCCCATTTCACTGCTTTATCCTGAATTTAAAGTATTTTGAAATTCACTTACACTGGAGAGGACCAGCAGCCCAACGTGGCCGTAAATAAACTGGTGTCCGCGAAGGTGTTATCTCTGAAATGGGAGATGGGCTAGGTGAGTGCTCGCAGGCGGGCGGGGCAGTATCGGGCTCCGAGCTCTTCCATTACGGCTGGCCACCAGGCAGCCACTTTTCTTCCAAGCGCTGGGCGTGGGCACCAGGGCGCTCTGACCTTGTCTTTTGAATCTATTCAATTGAAGTTTGAGTTGGAAGATCACTTAGCGCTTAAGTCTCTGCTTGGGAAGTCGGAAAATCTGAGAACTAATGTGGAGACCGACAATAGAAGGGATTCAAGCAGGGGGGTGAGGAAAGTGGCTATGAGTACGATTATAGTCAATATGGGTAAACATTTCTTGAAATGTTACTGTGGACTAAGCACCCTACTAGGTGCTTTGCAGAGTTAGCTTCATGAAGCCTCTCAGTAATCCTGGGACACTGTTGGGAGTTTCCACCCCAGTCCGGCCAGCCAGACTCCCGGGAGTCTCTTATCCAACCAACATCAAGGCCATGACTACAGGTGTCCGTGGAAAATAAACCAGGGAAACTTCTCACGTAGGTCGTAGGTTGCATCAGGCGCCTAGGTTTACTGATGTCTTCCATTGACCCATTTGTGACCGGAGGGGCCAAGACAGATGCCGGAGACTCTTGCAACCCAAAGCCAGTGTTATGTCAGCCCCAGCGGTAGGAGCACACACACACTGGAGTGAATCCTGCCTCTGTGGCTACTTTCTAGCTGTGGTCCTGGGGGACCGTCCGTTCCCTCCTCTGTAATCTGTAGATAATAACGGTGCCCATGTCCTGGGGTGGCTGCGAGGATGACATGCATCACGGTTTGTGGAGCCCTTAGCGCAGCATGTGGCCTTGGGGTAAAGGCTGTGTAAGGATCCTTCAGTATGTGAACCTTTAACTAAAATCTTGAATAACAGCTTCCCAGTGCAGACGATTTTCTGCACGGTCTCCCACAGGTCTGGGGCAGTGGTGCGTCCTGGTGACAAGAAGAGAAAATGAGTCTCTAAAGTCATCCAATACTCATCTCTTTTCCTATCTTCTCTCAAGGGCTGGATGTGGATAGTTGTGGTGCCAGGCGACCGGCTCATCCCACATTGTCTACAGCTTCCCAGGGGTTAGCTCTGCAAGGCCCACCTTCTGGGAATCTCCTGGGTCTCAGCCAAGCCAGGAGGAGCGAGATATGCAGACAGCTGGGTTTTGGGGGGACACATGTATGATTGGAGCATATATTAGTTTGCTAGACTGCCATAACAAAATGGCACAGATGACGTGGCTTAACCAACAGAAAGCTCTTTCTGACAGTTCTGGAGTCTGGAAGTCCAAGACCAAGGTCCTGGCGGGGTTGATTTCTCCTCAGGCTTCTCTCCTGGTGCATTGAAAGTAGAGGAGTAAGTCCCTCTTGTGGGGTCCCTAAAGATCACTTGGAGCACAGCCACAGACATGCCAGTGGAGAGGCAGAGGGGAAAAAATAAAAGATTTATTGCACTCACAGATCCTGGAGGAGGGAGGCACAACACACTGCTCAAGGGACCATAAGGGGAGAACACCCAGGAAGCAGGCTCACCCAAAGGCGGGTGGGGTGTGTGTGGGGAGAGTTGAGACCGTTGACCCACCAGGAATGCCTCTAATGGGGGTCAGGGTAGAGTACACCAGCAAAAGGCATGCAAAGAGTTCATTGATCCATTTGAATGTAGCTGCGTCCCAGTCAAGGGAGGGCCAGAAGGGAACCCATGGCCATCACCAGCCTGATCATCCTGGCACACCTGGTCCGGGCAAGTGTGTCCAGCCTGGAAGTGGGGAAGCCACGGCATGGGGGTAATAAGAATTTTGAAAACATACAGTACACCTGGGCTTTCAGATGGCCATTTTCTCACGGCAGCCTCATACGGCCTCTCTCTCTGTGCACAGGGATCCTTGGAATCTCTTCCTCTTCTTCAAAGAACACGAGTCCTGTCAGATTAGGACCTCCCCATAGGACCCCCTTTAATCTTAGTCACCTCCTTAAAGTCCCCATCTCCAAATACATTAGGGGTTAGGGCTTCAGTATTATGGATTCGGAGGGAATACAGGTCCGCCAGTAACAGATGCCATGGGTTTCAAAGCAGAGGCTTTTCTGCGTGTCCCATCCTCCGCGTGGAGCTCAGGGCAGCTCAAAGTTCTCTCTGCACATTGTTACTCTGTCACTTCCCCATTGGTGGCACTGGCAGCGCACACAGTGATCTTTAATTGGAGGGCATATCTCAGCGGCAAGCTAGCACCAGGTAGAATTTTGATAACAAGTTCAAATTAACTGGCTCTAATCTTTCTAAAGCAAAGGTAAAGGTTCCCCAACCTCTACCCTGCACAGAGCCTCACAACAGTGGCCCACCGCCGGCAGAGCGACACCTCAGCTCCTCCGAGGCCCTCTGTCACCACCCCTGCTTCTCTCTGACCGCGTCCCCACCCACCTAACAACGCTCATTCACTCTGGCTCCCTCTGCTCTCCTTGAAAACCCTATACCACTGTCTCTCTCAGGGAACATTTGCATTTGCTGTTCCTCCTGCTGGGAACTCCTCCCCCACATCCTTCCCTGGCCGCTGCCTCCTTATTCAGGTTTCCACCCGAAGGCCACCTCCTCAGAGGGACCCTCCCTCGGTCACTTAACCATATCACCCACCACATTTCACACTGTTGCTTGCAGGCAGTGGGAGAAATGAGACAAGTCCATCTGTCAGATAACTTCATCAGGATCCCCACTCTGTACGAGGCCGTGGAGCCTCGGTGATAACACAAGACGGATCCCATCTTCCCCAAGGAGCTTCTATTCTGGAGCGAGGGGATACACGATAAACATATCAGCATCTAAATACACTAATGTCCAGTTCAGTGGGACGCCTTCAAAAAGCGGTGATGTGAAACCATTAGTCCTTCTGCAAAATTGCTGGACTAATCCATATGGCCTAAAACACCCAGATCTCCAGCCTCCAGAATTGCAAGAAATAAATTTCTTTTGTGTATAAGCCACCCAGTCTATGACACTTTGTGATAGCAGCCTGAACTAAGACACTGGTTTCATTTTAGATATCTTATTGGATATTACCTTGTACGTGAACTAGATTTTAAAGCCCCCCCCCAAAGTACTTTTTGTCTGGAGCAAATGTTTGACATTCAGAATGACCCCCGATGTCAAAGGGAATAGAAATATTAAATGATTATAAATGCATTTTTTCTCATATTATTACAAAAAGTAGAAAATTCCTGAAAAGCAGAAAAGAAAATTTTAAAAAAATCATCCATAATTTTATCATCCATGCACAGCCACTATTTACATTTTAATGTCTTTTCTTCAGGGCTTTTATGTGTGTGGGTTTTGTTTTTTTTTTTTTTTTTTTTTTCTTTTGTGTTTTTTTTTTTGTGTTTTTTTTTTTTTTTTTTTTTTTTGCATAATTATATCCATTCTCTATATGCAATTTTTATCTTGTTCTTTTTTTCCAGTGACTATTATATCATAAGCATTTTCCACATTATACAGTCTTTGTGAACATTGCATTTTATGACTTCATAATGTTCCATGCTAGGATTATGGCTTGGATTATTTAACCAAACATTTACATTAATTTTTTTTTTTATCTCTCTATTGCGTATTCTGTGGCGATGATAATCTTGTTGTATAAACTCGCCCCGTCCTACGCCCCAGCCCACCCTCCACATTCGAGGCTACTTTATTAAGCTCCACACGCGAATGTGTAATTACTGGATCAAAGCGGGGAGGGACCATTTTAAGGCATTCAGGACACATTTACAAATTACTCTCTTAAAAAGGCTGTTGCCAATGTACATTCTGATCTGCAATGTTAGAAAGGACCCATTTTGCTACAGTTGTGTTAATATGCCTATTATCATTTTAAAAGACCAGCTAATTTGAAAGGCATGAAATGTTATTGTTTTTATTTGCATGGCTTTGATTAGTAGTGATATTGAAAAATTTTTCCATGTTTGTTAAACAGTAGCATTTCCTCTTGGGGACATGTCTGTTTATATCCTTTGGCATCTTTGGTTTTCTTAAAGATTTGCCTTAATTCAAATATATGAATACATCATCCCTCTTAATTATATTTGCTACAAATGTGTTTCCCTGTTTGTTGTCTTCTTTTCGAGTTTGATTATGCTTTTTATGTACCGAAGATTTAAATTTTTTTGTAATCACATCTGCCCATCTTTTTCCTTTGTGATTTTTAAAATCTTCTCTAATGTAGACACTCTTCTCTCCAGAAGCTTGATTAATATTCATTTCTTTTTTTTATATAGTTTGTTTATGCTTTGATTAAAAAATAATTCTTTGGTCTGTCTGGAATGTGTTTCTGTGCATAACCTTGAAGAGACTTTCCCCATGACTAACCACCTATCCCAATAAAATCTATTCGATAATCCTATTTTTCCCTTCTTTATCATATATTAAATTTTTGCATGTCTTGGAGTATTGTCTAAGCTGTTGTGTTTAGTTGAACCAATGTACCATTCTGTTTAAGTGGCTATATTTTCCAAATCTGTTTAAATATCTGTCCAGGCTGGTCCCTGGGTACTTTTGAGTTCAAGGAGAGATAAAAATGGTCTACCTTCACTCTTTTCTCTTGCTTCTCAGTAGGAAACCAGTTCAGAGACAAACAATGGGGACAGCAGGATCACCATAAAGACAAAGGATGGGGCGCCTGGGTGGCTCAGTGGGTTAAAGCCTCTGCCTTCAGCTCAGGTCATGATCCCAGGGTCCTGGGATCAGCCCTGCATCGGGCTCTCTGCTCAGCAGGGAGCCTGCTTCCCCCTCTCTCTGCCTGCCTCTCTGCCTACTTGTGATCTCTGTCAAATAAATAAATAAAATCTTAAAAAAAAAAAAAAGACAAAGGATAATGCCAATTCCAGGGAATTTTCCATTCTCCTAAAATGATCTCTGACTTTTTAAATTCTTGTACATTTCAGCTTTATGGAGGTATAATTGATACATAACAAACATTGTCAAGTACTTAAAGTTTCCATACTGGTGATCTGATATACATATGTGTTATGAGAGGGTTTCCCCCAGTTACTCACCCATCACCCCATGTATATATCTTTTGGGAGTATGGTGAGAACATTTAAGCTCTACTCTCTGAACAAATTCCAGTTATATAGTACGGGGTTATTAACTAGAGTCACTGTGCTTTACATTAGATCTTCAGATCTTATTCATCTTATAGCCGGAAGTTTATACTCTTTTACCAACTTCTCCCAATTTCCCCTACCTCCTGGCTCCTGGCCTCCATTTTTCTAATTTCTGTTTTATAAGTTTGACTTTTTTTTTTTTTTTTTAAGATTCCACATATAAGTGATATCATACTTGTCTTTCTGTTTGGCTTATTTCATTTAGCATAATGCCCTCACAGTCCATCCAAGTTGTTGCAAATGGCAGGATTTCCTTCCTTCTTACAGCTGAACAATATTCCATGGTCTACGTACATCACACCTTCTTTACCCATTCATCAGTTCACAGACATTTGGGTTGATTCCGTAACTTGGCTACTGTGAATAGCGCTACCATGAACATGGGACGGCAGATGTCTATTTGAGATCCTGTTTGTATCTTCTTTGGATATATCCCCCAAAGTGGGGTTGCTGGGTTGTATGGAATTTCTGTTTTTAACTTTCTTGAGGAATCGCCATATTGTTTTCTATCATGGCTGCACCAATTGACAATCCCACCAACAGTGCAGCTGGGCTCCCTTTTCTCCACATTCTCGCCAGTACTTATTATGCCTCGTCTGTTTGATGATGGCCATTCTGACAGGTGTGAGGGGATATCTCATTGTGGTTTTGATTTTCATTTCCCTGATGATGAGTGATGTTAAGCCCCTTTTCGTGTACCTGTTGACTGTCTAGATGTCTGATCTCTGACCCTTGAAGATGATTTTGTGTCCAGTTTTTCTTCTGCACTCCACACAGACTTCTGCTCTAGTCCTTCTGAGCTGGGAGTAGGAGCTCAGAAAGGATGGCTTTCAGATCGTGAGTTATATCCTCACCCTCACTCTGTGATTCCCTTGGGCAACCAGAGCCTGACCCTCCACTAACTTTTTTTCCATTTACCTCTAAGTTTTCTCTTTCCACTCCAGCCTGACAAACACCTTGCCATCATGGGCACTCGCTGATTTTATTTCTTTCTCTGAGGATTTTATTTCTTCCTGATGTAAGGCAGATGCCTCCCAAGGTCACAACCTTATGCTTAAATTCTTAGAATACTTCTTGGCAGACCTGATGATTTAAGGTTTTTGTTACTTCTAATTTTTCTTATTTAATCTCAGGTCTTTACTATGCTTTAGGGGGCAGAGAGGATTGGAAGAGCTAAATTAGAGACATATAGAATCCCTGATCAGGAGGGGGCTCTGGAAACTGTCCCGTAGGAAACCCCCCAGGCCATCTGAGGGCATCTCCACCTGTCACAAAAGTTAAAGGAGCAATGTTCAGTATCCACACCGCCCAAAGCTTTCAGGCAGGCACCTCTTGCAAACAGACCCCAGGAAATTAATATTCCACAATATCTGCACAGCTATGTCACGCTCTCATCTAGCTACAGACGCTGCCACTTCTAGTTAGGCTTTTCAAAATTTAGATTCAGAGTCTGAAAAAGCATGCTTTCAAAATCCAATGGAATGATGTCCGTGGGAGATCTGTATCACAAGGGATCAGGTGTTAGCAATGATGCGAGGTATGGTAAAAATGTACAAGGCAGGATCCATTCATTCACTTATGTACTCATTCACCCATTCATGTGACAAATGCTCATCAGGATCCTACTCTATGGCAGGCATTGTCCCCGTTTTAGGAACTTGGGACCTATGAATGAAACCAACCTGGTCTGGGGTAAGAGGCATTCCAGCCACATCAGATGGAGGAGAGAGAGGGGCACCTGGGTCTGTCTGAACCCAACTGAACCCAACTAAAGTCTGTTGAGCATCTGACTCTTGATCTCGGCTCAGGGCTTGATCTCAGGGTCATGAGTTCAAGCCCCCCACTGAACCCCACACCCAGCGTGGAGCCTACTTGAAAACCAAGCAAACCAAAAAAGGAGGAGGCAGGTAACACAATGCACTGTTTCTCCTTCTGTCTTTTACTTTTTCAACCAACTGCATTAATGCTCATAAGTGAAATGGGAAATCCATTCTGGTTTGCGGTTTATCAATAATCAGTGGAGATACCTTCCAACACGGCTGGAAGCTGTGTGGTGAATAGGTATTGTAGCTCTTTTACAAATATGCTTCTGTTCATCATGGCCTCTTGAGACGGGAATAGTTTCACATCCACTGGGAATCTGTATCTGAGATATTTTGCTAATAAAATAACCAAACGTCAGATCACCATCAAACAGTTTCCCACATGGGATCAGAGAAGCTGAAGGCTTCTGAGGGTGTGGGCAGAAACTTGGCTTGTAGATCCATCCAGTGTGTCAGCTCTTTTGAGATCAAGAGACAATTTTTTCCTTTCCCCCAAAGGGTTACTAAAGGGAGGAAAATCATGAGCATTTAAGCAAGAAGCATTCAAAATTAGTTACAGACACTTTAGGGGCTTAACAGATAGTTGGGGAATTCTTAATTATGTGTCACCATCTCTTGACTTCTTTATTTGATTCAGCAAATCCATACTTAGCCACAGCCTATTATTGGCCTCACACAGTGTTTGGCATAGAATGGGTCTTAAATGATTTTTTTTTTTTTTTTAATGAGTCACTCTGACAGATTCTGGAGATACGAGATAATACCACCAAGCTTAAGATCATAATATAAGTGGAAGACCATTGTGTGATCAGCTAAGCCTGGCGCAATAATGGCCAATGTTTACTGAGCTCTTACTATATCCCAGGCACCAAACATTTTATGCACCTTATCTCTTGAATACTGAGGGCAACCCTATGAAGTAGGCGCTAGTGTCTTCTCTGGTTAAGGATGAGGAGGCAGATGCGAACAGAGGGACACAAAGCTGGGATGGAGGTGGGATCTGAACCCAACTGAACCAACCCCTCTTGCCATTCCTGCTGTCCTCCCAGATCTGAGGGAGGACTCTAGAAAGCAGGACAGCGAAGGGAGCTGGTTTTTTTGGGAGAAGGATCTGGAAAATGTTCCCAGGGAAAGGGTTTTTTCATTCGGCATCTTGAAGGTTTCCATAGGGGGATGAGCTGGGTGATTCAACATGCCATTCCTAGAGATGAAAAATATGCGAAACTGAACACCGTATCCCAGCATTTTGTTGCTAGTCTGGTTTTGACCTGGGGACTCCATGTAGCAACAGCAGGCTCTCCCATCTCACTGGGCTGCCTCAGTCTCTGGGTTGGGAGGAGAACTTGGCTCCCCTTCAAGCTCCCCACCCTTCCAATCTGGAGTCAGACTTTCCTCCTTCTCTGGACATTGGGGTACTCCCTATTCTGGACCTCCTTATCCCCATTTCTATTGTTACTTCCTGATGGGCATTGCTAAGCATCAGCACACCCATCCTGGAAAACATAGCCAATCCACGAGACTTTCTCTCATAGTCCAAACAACCTTCACCTCACAGTCCCAGTGGTGTGGGAGGTGGTTCAGTGGCTCCAGCAGGTCCGGGCTCAATGGCCCTTTCATTCCCCTTGATTATGAAGACAGTCCATTTGAGGGATGTGGGAAATGGGTACAGTACTGCCCCTGAGCCGGGTGAGAGGGACCTTGTTCTGGTTCTCCTTTGGCCATCCTCCACACAACACTTCAAGAATGCGATGCCAAGAGAACATATGTATTGGGAGACAGTATCCTTCTGCACTATACTCTGCTCGCCAGAATCCTGCAATTTCCCGTTCACGCGGCCCCATGCCCGCTTTTGGGGCCTGTTCTGGAATCTTCCTGTGCCTGGGTGGGCTATGCAGGTGTGTGCCTTCCTGGGCCCGAAGGCTGACCGAGGTGGGGTGGGGATGGCCTCAGGCATGCAGGCTAGGGTATCCCGAGGCTCAAACATGAGTCGTTGTGCTGTAGATCGGAACTGAGAGTTGGCAACGGGCTGAGTCGATTCTCCCCTGAGCACACAATGAGTGTGAGAGCTTTGAATACGGACCTGGCCCTCTAAGTTGTTAAGAAGTTCTATTTATCAGGGAAGGTGGCTTGAACATGTTTTATGTAGGTTTTCATTTTATAACTATTTACTCATGGTATACCGGCCTCCAGATTTACTCCTGCCCCAGGGCTTGTAAAAGTCAGAGCCCCAGGGCTGCTGTCTCATCTTTCATTGACTCAATCAAACCTGGTCATTTTATTTTCTGTCAGGGAAGGGTGCTTCATGGTGTGCGTCTTGCCAACAGGAGGACGCGAGTTTGGGGCACAGCCACAAGTTGCCAGATGGCACCAAGGTGCCAGTTGTTAACTACTGGTGAATTACAGCACTTAAAGACTAGAGAACGCTGAATGGTTTCTGTGGGGCCCTATAGCAGCTCATGGGACAAGGAAAAGATTCACTGCCCTGTGCAAACAGAGAGGGCCGCTGGTCAAGTGAGCAGGGAAATCTGCCTTTCATAGAGCACCCCTCCCATGTGACACCACATGTCCCTTCTGCATACAGTAATCCCCTGCACACCTTATCTGTGTTTTCAGTTACCTGCAGGCCAACTGCTGCTCGGATGTAGATGATCCCCCTTTGATTCATGTGGTAGCCTAACGCTACGCCCACCTCAAGCGCTTCATCTCATCACCCCCACAAGAAGAAGGACGGTGAGTACAAGATAATAAGATATTTTGAGAGAAAGAGAGAGAGAGAGAGATCCCATTCACATAACTTTTATTACCATATATTGTTATAATGGTTCTATTTTATTATTAGCTGTTTCTTACTGTACTGAATTTATGAATTAAAGTTTACATATGTATGTGCCTAGAGAAAAAACATAGTATATATTGGCTTTGATACTGTCCACAATTTCAGGCATCCATGGGGGGGCGCTTAGAACATACCCCCTGCAGACAAGGGGGGACCACTGTAACAGCCGTTATAGTAAGCTAAGCACTTTCATGCGTAATTCATATGAATCACATTCTATGGAATATTATTGGGCAGCATATCACTCTTATTTCTTCACTCAGCATCTTAGAAATAACCCACATATAGGTCAGATACTCTTTTATAAAATGTTTAAAAATTTTTTTCAAGATTTTATTTATTTGTCAGAGAGAGAGAGAAAGAGAGAGAGAGCACAAGTAGGGGAAGTGGCAGGCAGAAGGAGAAGCAAGCTCCCCATTGAGCAAGGAGCCTGACACGGGACTCAATCCCAGGACTCTGGGATCATGACCTGAGCCAAAGGCAAATGCTTAACTGACTGAGCCACCCACCCAGGCATCCCTGGGTCAGATAGTCTTAACCCATTGCTTTGTTAAGAGATATCAGTATATTAGTTATACCCTGCCATGTAACAAATTACTCCCAAACTTAGAGGCTTCAAATAACAACACTTATTATCTTATAGTTTCTGTCGGTCAGGAGTCTGAGTGTGGCTTTGTTGGGTCCTCTGGCTAAGGGTCCATCACAAAGCCACAATCAAGGTGTGGCAAGGGTTGCACCTCAAGGCTCAAGTGCAGGGCGATCCCCTTCCAAGCTCACTCACACAGTTGCTGGCAGGATGTGCTCCCCATTGGCTGCTGAACTAAGATTGCCTTCAGTTTCTGCTACATGAGTCTCTCCACAGGGCAGCCCACAACTTGCTTCGTTGGAGTAAGCAAGAGAAAAGAGGGAAACGGAGCCAGTGTGAGACAGAAGTCGCTGGGTTTTGTAACCTAATCTTGGAAGTGTCTGCGGCATATAGAATTCTAAGCTGTTCCCCTGGTGTACGCATCCTATATAATTCCAGGACTGTGACTAGGTTGGGATGGCACTCCCAAGACTATGTTGCATTATATGGTCAAAAGGATTTTGCAAACGTAATGAAGGTCTCAATTAGTAGACTTCCAGAAGGGGAGGTTATCCGGGTAGAGCTGACCTAGCCACATGAGTCCTTGAGAAAGCTAGCTACCACATACATAATTAATGAGTCTGGGTCTCAAGATCACAGCTGAAACAAGTTAGTGATTCAAACCTTAAGAAGGATTAGACACACTGATTTGAAAATGGAAGGGGCCATGTGGCAAGGGATACAGGTGGCCCCTGAGTGCTGGAAGCATCGTGCAGATGACAGCCGGCCAGGCAACCACCACAAGGAACCACATTCTACCAACAGCAAGAATGGACCTAGAAGTGGATGTTCCCAAGTCTGTAGACAAGGACTCAGCCTGGCCAACACCTTGATTTCCGAGTTGTGACACTTTGAGCAGAAAGCCCTGTGAACCTATTCCTGGACTCTTGGCTCGCAGAAAGAGTAAGACAATATATTTATGTGGTTATGGGCTGCTCTGTTTGTCCTACTTTGTTATGCAGTGTTATAAACTGAATTGTGTCTCCCTCTACCCCCACATCCACATGTGGAGGCCCTATCCCCTAATGTGGCCATATTTGGAGATAGGGCCAAAAAAAGCTAGAAATTAAAGCTAAATGAGGTCTCTTATGACCTGGAATTTGACCGGGGCTCTGATCTGATAAAATTCGTGTCCTTAAGAGAAGAGACAGACAGGGCTTCCCTGGCGTTCTCAGTGTGCACTTGCCAAGGAAAGGCCATGTGAGACCACAGCCAGGAGGTGGCCATCTCCAAGCCAGGAAGAGACCTCTCACCAGAAACCAAATTGTCTAGAACCTTGATCTTGGACTTCTAGGCTCCAGACTGTGAGAAAATAACTTCCTGTTGTTTACGCCCCTCATCTTTGGTCCACTGTTATACAGCCTGAACAGGCTAACACACGCGGGGATCGGAAACAGAGAGTGGCATCCCATAATGTTTGCTCTAATCTCTTCACGAAAAGTGAGTCACCAGATCCAGCCTGCACTCAAGGGGAAAGTTTACCCAGGGCATGGCACAAGGAGATGGGGACACTGAGGCCACCCCAAAAGTCTACCTATCACAGATACATTTCGCAAAAATGTCGTTTAGCACATATGTGTGCCAAACATGAGGTGAAATGTTCACGGACACTGAGAATTTAGGGATAATTCCAGTCTTCAAAACCATCCATTCCTGGGGCGCCTGGGTGGCTCAGTGGGTTAAAGCCTCTGCCTTCGGCTCAGGTCATGATCTCAGGGTCCTGGGATCGAGTCCCACATCGGGCTCTCTGCTCAGTGGGGAGCCTGCTTCCTCCTCTCTCTCTCTGCCTGCCTCTCTGCCTACTTGTGATCTCTCTCTTTGTCAAATAAATAAATAAAATCTTTAAAACAAAACAAAACGAAAAAAAAAAAAAACCATCCATCCTTGTACAACTGGCATTATCCTATTCCCCAAGTGACCATGGGAAAGCTTGGGGCAACTTACTTCTTTGCTCAGCTGGGTGGTAGTGTGGCACAGTGGTGCTTGGCACACGGTGAGTTCAGGTCCTAACTCTGCCCCTTCCTGCATGTGTGGGCTGGAGCAGATTGCTTATCTGTTCTGAACCTTCATTTTCTCACATGTAAAATGGGCAGAAGGCGAATACTTTACCCACAGCATCCCTAAGAGGATAAAATGTGCTCCTGTATGCAGGATCAGAGCCCAGCGCTAGTATACCAGAAATGCTTCGTAAACGTTATCTACATTAGAGAACGAAATTCAACTGAGCGAATTTTAAAAATCTTATTAGCTTTATTCGGCAATTCATGAAAGCGGCAGCATGCAATCTGGGCCTTAGGAAGGAGTTCCAAAGAGCTGTACTAGGCAAGAGAAGGGGGCAGGAACAAGGAAGTTGAACTAGGCAGAAAGCACATTGGTGACTGAGAGGTTACTCTTCTCGGAGGGGGTGGCAGGGTTTTGTCAAGCACGTGACCTAAGGGAACGCTGATTAGACAAGCCCCGATGGGCTGGTCTAAGATTCCATTTCTGCAACACCCTAAACTGTAAGTAAGTTACGTCTCTTTTTGGCAATGCGGGGCTTAGCATCGGCGACTGCATTCGGGACCTGTTGTCTTTTCTTTCACATCTATTCTTACCAGCATTGCCGGGAAGGTCTCCTGCACAGCCTAGCATGCCACAGGCAAGTGATGGTACCCGCTCTTCGTGAGAGTAAAACGCCCACCTCATTCGTGTGTCTTATTTCCCTTCATCTTCTCAGCCTACCCTACAAGTTAGCTCTTTATTATCCTCAACTTACAAATAGCAAGTCTTACTGAACCCTACGGGGGTTGAAGGATTCTTATCACACAGCAACCGAGCACTGAAGTCAGAATTCAGACCCAGGGTCCCCAACTCTGAGGCCCCCTTGTTTCCCACCCCACCCGGCTGCCTTTCCCAGGGGCCTGGGGTCCAGGTGGCTCAGGGCCTCACCACCAGCTGGACTCCGAGTCACACAAAAGAGCTCATTTTCTCTTCGTGGAGAGCCCAGGATTACCAGGTCACCTGGACAACAAAAATTATTTAAATTTTTATCATCCCTCTCTCTCTCTTTTTAAATTGTAGCACCTCGAACTGAAAAGCCAGGCTTGCTTTAAAGACCCCCGCACAAGGCTCTGGGAGAGCAGGAGAGAGATTGGAAGGGTGGGTTTAAAGGCCGATTCTCTGGCCTCCCCAGCCCAGCCTGCGTCTCATCACCTGCAGCTCTGGGACTGCGCACCTCTGAGGCAGAATCGCAGAGGCGGGGAAGGCTGGGTGTGGACTCCCCCACCCCCCATCCGTGTAGCTGGGCCTCTGGGGGCACCGCAGAGATGTAGTCCATTAAGGAATTACCTCGGTGCTAATGCTTTCCACAGAGAAGTGCTATTCTGCTGGGACCTCCTGAGGGTAGCTGAAAGTGTTTCATTTCTATTCATTCTATTCTCTGGATTCCTCGATTTAATGAGGTCTTTACTTTTGCCTTTAAAGAGTGCTCTCACCCCTGTGGAGTCTAGCTGTGGGCTGGAATTTGAATACTGTGGGGAACAGGGAAAGAACAGGAGGAGAGGGACCAGAAGGTTAACCCCACACACACTGAGAAGGAGCTGGCTGTCTCCGACTCCCCATCTCTGGCCAGCTTCACTGCCCCCCTTCCTGAAATTCCAAATTTGGTGTCTCTGAGACCTCCCACCTACTGGCTGAACCTGCCCCAGTTCCAGAGCAGACTTCCTCAGGGGCACACAGTTTATTAATAGTCTCCACCCCCGGACCAGTGGGGATCAGGATGAATTCACTCTCCGAAAATAGAGCCAATACAATCACTGGGCCTCCAGCTGCCTCCCCCATCACTGCTCCTCCCCATCTGTCGCTGGCAATCAGACCACTCGCTGGACTCAGAGTGCCAGGACCTCCTTGGATGCCTACAGAGTGCAGAAAGTAGCACTTCTGGGATATGGAGCTCTACTCAATGTTTAGTTCATTCAAGAGACTGGGCCTCCAGCTTGACTGGCCGTGCTGTCACCTTCCCAGTGACCCTGCTTGATAGCCTAGACCCACATTTAGCCTCAAGCTCAAACCCAGCATCACTGTCCAGAGCCGTGGTTACTCCTGCTACTTACCCTTCAGCCATGATGAACAGATCCCCCGCTCCGCCCCATTCTATAACCACAACTTGTCAGACTCCTAAATATTCTGGTGACTGGACCCTTGCTACTGTGACCTATGTGGTGGTTTACTCACACTTTACAGATGCCTCCAGGAGTTAGGGTTGAAGGAGCCTTATGTCCTTAGATTCTCTGTAGTCTCTGAATCTCCAGTATAACCAATACATTTCTTCCAATCTGGAGTAGACTGAAATGGAAGGGAACTGACACCAACTTTTGGAACAACCCAATGCAGTCAGCCACTGCTGCAAACTGTCTTGCTGTAGGTTATTGGCAATCAGACACTAGGCATCAGACCCAGAGTTCCAGGCAAACTCTCGATGCCCACATAGTCTGAAAGGCAGCACTTCTGGCAAATACGACCCCGCCCAATGTTTATTTCATTCAGGAGACCAGTTCCTGACTTGATTGGTCATGTGGTAGTCCTCCTAGGGATCCTACTTAATGCCATAGACTCACCTTGAGCCTCAAGCTCAGCCGCCCCAAACTCCCACCCCCCACTGTCTGGAGCCCTCAGACACACTTAGCTCCTCTGAAACTGGTCAGCAGGGGCACCTGGGTGGCTCAGTCAGTTGAGCCTCTGACTCTCGGTTTCAGCTCTGGTTGTGATCTGGGGATCCTGGGATTGAGCCCCGTGTCAGGAGAGAGTCTGCTTCTCTGCCTCTCTCTCCCTCTCCCTCTGCCCCTCCTCCCTGCTCACTCTCTTAAATAAAAATAAATGAATCTAAAATACAAAAAACCCTAAGTCAGTGGGAAGAAGAAGGAAACCAGTATCAGGTATAGTGGAAGGCTGAGACACAACGATGATATTCACAAGAAACGGACACATTCAGACTTGGGCTAGTCAGGCAGGAGTCGACAATGGACTTACTAGAGAGCAGTGCCTTCTGATATCCCCTGGCCTCAGCTGAGGCTGAGCACGGTCCTTCATTCTAGCTGCACACTGGAATCATCAAGGGAGCTTTTGAAATTTCAGAGGCCAGTCTCCACACCCAGAGATTATGACTAAATTGATCTGGCATCCGTCCTGGAGATCAGCACTTTTGAGGAGCTCCCCAGGTAATTCCAGGAGGCAAGAACCGATGGTGAAGAAGAACTTCTGGGCTTAAGACAATAGGAGTTAGAGCTTGTTGGAGGCTACTAGATTGAGGGCTCTGGCTCTGGAAGTAGGAAAGAAGATAAACCTAATCACAGAGACTGGGCCTTAGATAAACTTGGTGATTTCTTCTGGGTCCACCAGTTGCAGTCTATTTCAGATCTTTCCCCCCACCAGCTGATAAAGCAGAGGTTCCTAGTGGACCTCCAGGAGAGGGCCCTGCTGAATTTGGGTTAAGGGACTGGACTGAACTGAGCTTAGAAGTGAAGGGCCCACTGACCATACCTGGATGAGTCAGGGGCTGTCGTTTTGGCAACATCACTTTTCCCAATAAAACTCAGTAAAATTACATCCTTAATATTATTGTCTGACATAAAACCCTTCCAGGAGTCTCTAAATCGTTACAGTAAGAGGAGGTTACAGACCTGGGATTTGAAGAAGATCAAATGAACCATTTAAGAGCCCTCCTTTTTGAGTGAAATGGACCAAGTACATTCTTTGGACAAAGTTAACCAGGAAAGGAAACGTCTGAAAGCAAATCCTGCGAATGATGGCCGTGCACAGAGAAGGGATTGTTCCTAGAACGTGATGTTGGAGGCAAACGATGCTAATGGCCAAACAACGATCAATTAGCTTGCGAAGTTGAGCAACTACGGGGTTTGCCACCGGACTGTATCCAAGTTAGAGCTCTGTGGGGACATGCAGTGGCTGTCAGTCCTCAGAATAAAGCTGTCTGAGGCCGCCGGTGCCTTTGGCTGCTTTCATTGAGCAGATGTCGCTGAATGCAGCTCAGTCTCATTTCCATACAAGTAGCCCGTACCCTGCCCCCCAGCAACCTTTGTGCAAGAGCCTTTCTTTCCCCCAGAATGCCCAGCGCAGGAGCCTTTGCTTCCCCAGATTGCCCAGCGTGGTGGTTCCAGGTGAGAAGGGACGCAAGCTGCAGTGTTGCCTTCTAAAACTAACTTCTGGGGAGGGAATAAGTAAACCACCTCATTGATCCTACAGGTTTCTCATGGCTAACATGTGGTCCCTTGCAGTCCTACTTTTTTTCTGGGATAGTATAAAGAATCTTATATTCAGTCATATAAAATATTGATCAAGTGTTTACTTTGGGTAGAAGACATCCCCCCCGCCTCAGGCACTGATGAAGGAACAGTAAGCATAACAGACAGGCTTCTGCTCTCAGAGTGCTTCTAGTCTAGTGGAGACAGAAAAGAAGCAGGCATTCCAATGAATAAGTAAAATTCAGTGAGCATCAAAGCTGTGAGGAAAAGTATACAGGGTGACCTGAGTACCAAGAAATCAGCACGAGCAATAACAGAAAACATAGGGAAATTGGAATTCATCAAAATTGAAAACGTTTTGCTGTCATGGAAGTGATGCAGTAAAAAAGACAACACCCCTCCACACATTTTTTAAGAAAAGGCGGCAAGGACATGAATAGATATTTCTCCAAAGAAAATATACAAATGACCAATAAGCACAGGAAAAGTGGTTCGACATCATCAGCCATCGTCGGACCCAGTTCGAAACCACAATGAGACACCACTCGGCACCCACTAGGATGCCTGTAATAAAGACAGATTATAAGTAGGCAAGGATGTGGTGAACCGGAGCCCTCATATGCTGTTGGTAAGAATGTAAAATGATACAGTGAATGAAATAGTCTGGCAGTTCCCCAAAAGTTAAATATAGAGCTGTCATATGATCCAAAAGATCCCTTCGTGTGGGTAAGTTCAAGGGAAATGAAAACATATGTCCACACAAAAGCTTGTATGTGGCTGCTCATAGCAGCATCATTCATCATAAGACAAGAAGTGGAAACAACCTAGGTTCATCAACTGATGGACGGATAAACACAATGTGGTATATCCATACAGTGGAATGTTAGTTGGCAATAAAAAATAATGAAGTGTGGCTACATACCACAACATGGATGAACCCTGAGAACATATAAGAAGATGCTCACGAAAGGACACATATTGCCTGAGGCCATTTGTGCAAAACATCCCAAAGAGTGAATCTGCTGAGACAGAAAGTAGGTTATTGGTTGTCTCGTAGAAGGAGGTGGGGCAAGGGGGGCAATTGCTAGAGGGTACAGAGTTTTTTGGGGGAAGAGGAATAAAAATGTCCTAAAGTCGTGGTGAGGGTCACACACTTTGTGAAAATACTAACAACCATTAAACTGTATATTTTAAATCAGTAAATTGTATGGCATGTGGATTATAGCTCAATATAGATCTTATTGAAAGGAGGAGGAGGAGGAAGCAGAAGCAGCTGCCACCAGCCACAAAAGGATTAAAGATTTGGAGGAAGCATTCTGTGCGGGGAAAAAAGCTCTAGCTTTCCTGTTCCGTATTTTATGCTATAATAAAAAGAACATGGTTTTAGGACCAGGCATATCCAAGTTTGAATGCTATCTGCACCATTTATCATGACTAGCGTCTCTAAAAAATGTTTAATCTTCCTTTTTGAGAACTTAACTATGTACTAGATATTGTGCTAATGGATTTACATGCACTGGTGTAATTTCATTCTTGTAAATACCTTGGAGGGAGGTGATATTACCTCCCTGTGGTGGGAAGTTGAGATGGAGAGTAGATTTAACCATCACACTATGCGGAAGGAAAAACCTGAGCTAAGCATATCACCTCTTCAGCTGTCATGCCTCTCATTTATGGAATGGAGATGAAATCTCCCATATGCCAGTCCCATAGATGGAGAAACCTATGTATACCTAGCACGGTGCCTAGAATTAATGCAAAAAATTTGTGAAGTTTGTAAATTTTCTAAAGTGTGTGTGTATGTGTATATATATATATACACATACAAACACATACATATATATTATTTGTTTCAGGGGTACAGGTCCGTGAATCATCAATCTTACACAATTCACAGCATTCACCATAGCACATACCCTCCCCAATGTCCATCATCCAGTCACCCTATCCCTCCCCCAAGCCCGCCCCACCAACCCTTAGTTTGTTTCCTAAAATTAAGAGTCTCTTATGGTTTTTCTCCCTCCCCAATCCCATCTTGTTTCATTTTTCCCTCCCTTCCCCCTCCACAACCCCCACCCTGCCTCTCAAATTCCTCCTATCAGAGAGATCATATGATAATTGTCTTTCTCTGATTGACTTATTGCATTTAGCATAATACCCTAATACCGTTGTTCAAATGGCAACATTTCAGGAGTGTTTTTTTTATAGCTACATAGTATTCCATCACACACACACACATACACACACACACACACACACACACACAGTATTCCATCATATATGTATTCTATTATAGATAGATAGATAGATATAGATAGATAGATAGATAGATAGATGATAGATATATCTCACATCTTCCTTATCCTTTCATCTGTTGATGGACATCTAGGTTCTTTCCATAGTTTGGCTATTGTGGACATTGCTATATATAAGCATTTGGGTGATGTGGCCCTTCGGATAGCTACTTTTGTATCTTTAGGGTAAATACCCAGTAGTGCCATTGCTGGGTCATAGGGTAGCTCTATTTTCAACTTTTTGAGGAACCTCCATGCTGTTCTCCAGAGTAGCTGCACCAGCTTGCATTCCCACCAACAGTGTAGGAGGGTTCCCCTTTCTCTGCATCCTCGCCAACACCTGTCATTTCCTTACTTGTTAATTTTAGCCATTCTGACTTGTGTGAGGTGGTATCTCATCGTGGTTTTGATTTGTATTTCCCTGATGCCAAGTGATGTTGATCACTTTTTCATGTGTCTGTTGGCCATCTGGATGTCTTTGCAGAAATGTCTATTCAGGGCGCCTGGGTGGCTCAGTGGGTTAAGCCGCTGCCTTCGGCTCAGGTCATGATCTCAGGGTCCTGGGATCGAGTCCCGCATCGGGCTCTCTGCTCGGCAGGGAGCCTGCTTCCCTCTCTCTCTCTCTCTCTCTCTCTGCCTGCCTCTCTGTCTACTTGTGATCTCTCTCTGTCAAATAAATAAATAAAATCTTTAAAAAAAAAAAAAAAAAAAGAAATGTCTATTCATGTCTTCTGCCCATTTCTTGATTGGATTATTTGTTCTTTGGGTGTTGAGATTGATAAGTTCTTTATAGATTTTGGATACTAGCCCTTTATCTGATATGTCATTTGCTTGTCTCCCATTCTGTCAGTGTTCTTTTGGTTTTGTTGACTATTTCCTTAGCTGTGCAAAAGCTTTTTATCTTGATGAAGTCCCAATAGTTCATTTTTGCCCTTGCTTTCCTTGCCTTTGGCAATGTTTCTAGGAAGAAGTTGTTGCGGCTGAGGTCAAAGAGATTGCTGCCTGTGTTCTCCTCAAGGATTTTGATGGATTCCTTTCTCACATTGAGGTCTTTCATCCATTTTGCGTCTATTTTTGTGTTTGGTGTACGGAAATGGTCCAGTTTCATTCTTCTGCATGTGGCTGTCCAATTTTCCCAACACCATTTGTTGAAGAGACTTTTTTCCACTGAACATTCTTTCCTGCTTTGTTGAAGATTAGTTGACCACAGAGTTGAGGGCCCATTTCTGGGCTCTCTATTCTGTTCCGTTGATCTATGTGTCTGTTTTTGTGCCAGTACCATACTGTCTTGATGATTATAGCTTTGTAATAGAGCTTGAAGTCTGGGATTGTGATGCCACCAACTTTAGTTTTCCTTTTCAACATTCCTCTGGATATTTGGGGTCTTTTCTGGTTCCATATAAATTTTAGGATTATTTGTTCCATTTCTTTGAAAAAAGTTGATGGTATTTTGATAAGGATTGAATTAAACTTGTAGATTGCTCTAGGTAGCATAGACATTTTCATAATATTTGTTCTTTCAATCCATGAGTATGGAACGTTTTTCCATTCCTTTGTGTCTTCCTAAATTTCTTTCATGAGTACTTTATAATTTTCTGAGTACAGATTCATAGGTATCCTATGGTGTAGGGTGCAGTTGTAAATAGGATTGACTCCTTAATTTCTCTTTCTTCTCTTGTTGTTGGTGTATAGAAATGCAACTGATTTCTGTGCATTGATTTTATATCCTGACACCTTACTGAATTCCTGTATGAGTTCTAGCAATTTTCAAGTGGAGTCTTTTGGGTTTTCCACATGATGTATTATATCATCTGCAAAGAGTGAGAGTTTGACTTCTTCTTTGCTGATTTGGATGCCTTTTATTTCTTTTTGTTGTCTGATTGCTGAGGCTAAGAATTCTAGTACTGTGTTGAATAGCAATGGTGATCATAGACAGCCCTGCCATGTTCCTGACCTTAGGGGAAAAGCTCTCAGATTTTCTCCATTCAGAATAATATTCACTATGGGTTTTTCATAGATGGCTTTGATAATATTGAGGTATGTACCCTCTATCCCTACACTTTGAAGAGTTTTGATCAAGAAAGAATGCTGTACTTTGTCAAATGCTTTTTTAGCATCTATTGAGAGTATCATATGGTTCTTGTTCTTTTTTTTATTAATGAATTGTATCATATTGATTGATTTGCAGATGTTGAACCAATCTTGCAGAATAGGAATATATCCCATTTGGTTGTGATGAATAATACTTTTAATGTACTTCTGTATCCTGTTGGCTAGTATTTTGGTGAGAATTTTTATATCCATGTTCATCAGGGATATTGGTCTGTAATTCTCTTTTTTGATGGGGTCTTTGTCTGATTTTGGGATCAAGGTAATGCTGGCCTCATAAAATGAGTTTGGAAGTTTTCCTTCCATTTCTATTTTTTTTTTAAGAGTTTTGGAAGAGTAATTAATTCTTCTTTAAATGTTTTGTAGAATTCCCCTAGGAATATATCTGGCCATGGGCTCTTGTTTGTTGGGAGATTTTTGATGACTGCTTCAATCTCCTTACTGGTTATGAATCTGTTCAGGTTTTCTATTTCTTCCTGGTTCAGTTTTGGTAGTTTATATGTCTCTAGGAATGCATCCATTTCTTCCATATTGTCAAATTTGCTGATGTATGATTTCTCATAATATGTTCTTATAATTGTTTGTATTTCTTTGGTGTTGACTGTGCTCTCTCCTCTTTCATTTATGATTTTACTTATTTGGGTCCTTTCTATCTTCTTTTTAATAAGTCTGGCCAAGCGTTTATCAATCTTATTAATTCTTTCAAAGAACCAGCTCCTAGTTTCTACTGTTCTTTTGGTTTTCATTTCATTGATTTCTTCTCCGATCTTTATTTTTTTTTTAATATTTTATTTATTTATTTGACATAGAGAGAGAAGCAAGAGCGAGCACAGGCAGACAGAGTGGCAGGCAGAGGCAGAGGGAGAAGCAGGCTCCCCGCCAAGCAAGGAGCCCGATGCGGGACTCGATCCCAGGACGCCGGAACCATGACCCGAGCTGAAGGCAGCCGCTCAACCAACTGAGCCACCCAGGCGTCCCTCTTCTCCGATCTTTATTATTTCTCTTCTCTTTCTGGGTTTAGGTTTTATTTGCTATTCTTTCTCCAGCTTCTTTAGGTGTAGGTTTAGGTTTTGTATTTGAGACTTTTCTTGTTTCTTAAGAAAGTCTTGTATTGCTATATACTTTCCTCTCAGGACTGCCTTTGCTGGGTCCCAAAGATTGTGAACAGTTATGTTTTCATTTTCACTTGTTTCCATGAATTTTTTAATTCTTCTTTAACTTCCTGGTTGACCCATTCATTCTTCAGTAGGATGCTCTTTAGCCTTCATGTATTTGAGTTCTTTCCAGCTTTCCTCTTATAGTTGATTTCTAGTTTCAAAGTACTGTGTTCTGAAAATATGCAGGGAATGATCCCAGTCTTATGGTACTGGTTGAGACCTGATATGTGACCCAGGATGTAATCTATTCTGGAGAATGTTCCATGTGCACTAGAGAAGAATCTGTGTTCTGTTGCTTTGGGCTGGAATGTTCTGAATATATTAGCAATGTCCATCTGGTCCAGTGTCTCATTTAAAGCTCTTATTTCTTTGTTGATCTCTTGCTTAGATGATCTGTCCGTTTCAGTGAGGGGGGTGTTAAAGTCCCCTATTCTTATTGTATTATTGTCGTTGTGTTTCTTTGATTTTGTTATTAATTGGTTTATATAATTAGCTCATCCCATGTTGGGGGCATAGATATTAAAAATTGTTAGATCTTTTTGTTGGATAGACACTTTAAATATGATATATTTCATATATCATCTCATTACATATATCATCTCATTACAGTCTTTGGCTTAAAATCAAATTTATCTGATATAAGGATTGCCACCCCAGCTTTCTTTGGATGTCCACTAGCATGGTAAATGGTTTTCCACCCACTGACTTTAAATCAGGAGGTATTGGGGTGCCTGGGTGGTTCAGTGGGTTATGCCTCTGCCTTTGGCTCAGGTCATGATCTCTGGGTCCTGGGATTGAGCACTGCATTGGGCTCTCTGCTCAGTAGGGAGCCTGCTTCCCCTTATATGCCAGCTGCTCTGCCTACTTGTGCTCTCTCTCTCTCTCTCTCTGCCAAATAAATAAATAATTTTTTAAAAAAATTTAAAAAATAAATAAATCTGGAGGTGTCTTTGGGTGTAAAATGAGTTTCTTGCAGATAGTATATCAATGAGTCTTGTTTTCTTATCCATTCTGATACCTTGTGTCTTTTGTTTGGGGCATCTAACCCATTTACATTCAGGGTAGCTATTGAAAGATATGAATTTAGTGCCACTGTATTGCCTGTAAGGTTACTGTTACTGTATATCATCTCTGTTCCTTTCTGGTCTGTTACTTTTAGGCTCTCTTTGCTAAGAGGACCCTTTTCAATATTTCCTGGAGGGCTGGTTTGGTGTTTGCAGATTTTTTTCATTTTTGTTTTTCCTGGAAACTTTTTATCTCTCCTATTTTCAATGACAACCTAGCTGGATATAGGATTCTTAGCTGCATATATTTCATGTTTAGTGCCCTGAATATGTCCTACCAGCCCTTTCTGGTCTGACAGGTCTCTGTGGATAGGTCTGCTGCCAGTCTAATATTTCTACTACTTTATGTTATAGACCTCTTGTCCTGAGCTGCTTTCAGGATTTTCTCTTTGTCATTGAGACTTGTAAGTTTTACTATTAGATGATGGGGTGTTAAGCTACTTTTATTGATTTTGAAGGGGATTTTCTGTGCCTCCTGGATTTTGATGCTTGTTCCCTTCCCCACATTACTGAAATTCTCTGCTGTAATTTGCTCCAATACACCTTCTGCCCCTGTCTCTCATTTTTCTTCTTCTGGGATCCCAATTATTCTAATATTGTTTCATCTTATGGTATCACTTATCTCTCGAATTCTCCCTTCGTGGTCCAATAGTTGTTTATTTCTTTTTTTCAGCATCCTTATTCTCCATCATTTGGTTTTCTATATCACTAATTCTTTCCTCTGCCTCATTTATCCTAGCAGTAAGAGCCTCCATTTTTAAATTGCACATTAATGGCTTTTTTTATTTCAACTTGGTTAGATTTTAGTTCTTTTATTTCTCCAGAAAGGGATTCTCTAGTATCTTCTATGCTTTTTTCAAGCCCCACTAGCATCTTGATAATCGTCATTATGAACTCTAGTTGTGATATCTTACTAATGTCTGTATTGATTAGGTCCCTAGCCATCTATACTGCCTCTTGTTCTTCTTTTTTTTTTTTTTTTTTTTTAAGGTGAGTTTTTCCACCTTGTCATTTTGTCCAGATAAGAATAGGTGAATGAGAGAACAAAATACTAAAAGCGTAACAATGACCCCATAAAAATATACACTAACCAAATCAGAAGAGATCCAAAACCCGGGGTGGGAAGGGGAGAAGGTGGGAGAACACACTCTTGATTTTGGGTATATTTTGGTCTGTTAGAAGAAACTGCCTCCCACATTTTAAAGAAAGAAAAACTTATATATATACAAAAATAAAGGTAAACATGATAAAGGGATGGAATATGACTGTAAAGATGAAAATTTAAAAAGATTCTAAAAAAGGAATGGGTAAGAAGTTGGTTGAAAAAAATAGAAAAGAAAAAAAAAGGGGGGAGAGAATGTGATCAGGCTGGAGACTAGAACAAAGACATAGGCTAGATTAGGGTATATTTTGATCTGTTAGAAGAAACTGTATCCCAGAATTTTAAAGAAAGAAAAACTTATATGTGTACAAAAAATAAGGTAAAATACAATGAAGGGATAGACTATGACTATAACAATGAAAATTTTAAAAGATTTTTAAAAAGGTATTAATATAAAATAGTTTAAAAAGGTTAAAATAGGAAAGATGAAAAATTTTAAAAATAGAGTAAGAAAAATAAAATTTTCAAAATTTAACTTTGAAAGACTAAAGAATCATGGGGAAAAAAGCCATGAATTCTATGTGGTGTATTCCCTAGCACAGGTATTTTGCAGTTCTCATTGATTGGTAAAATTGGTCTTGGCTGGATGTTCTTGCTGATCTTCTGGGGGAGGGGCCTGTTGCAGCAATTCTCAAATGCCTTTGCCTGAGGCAGAATTGCACCACCTTTGCCAGGGACCAGGCTAAGCAATTTGCTCGGGTTCGCTCTCAGAAGCTTTTGTTCCCTGAACGCTTTGCATACCATTTTGGAGGACAGGTATGAAAATGGTGGCCTCCCAATCTCCAGCCCCACTCCTCAGTGTGTGCTCAGAGAAAAGCAGTCACTCCCATCTCCCTGGTCTCCAGGCCGCACTCCATGCTCACTCATATGATGGAGCATTTCTATCTCTGGCACAAGTCCACGTTTGGAGTCTCCAAACCCAGCCAATCCCTGCAGCACACTCCCATACCACTCCCACCAGGGAGGAAGGTGAGTCTCTCTGGATCTGCCACTTATGGGGTCCCTGCTCAAAGAACAGTGGCTCAGTTTTGCCTCGGATCATGGTTTCAGGTAACCCTGAGCTGAGAGTTCCGTCCTCAGTTAACCCCTCCTCAATTCCGTCTTTGCAGCCAGCTTCCCTACACTGATACCTGGGGGCTCTGCCACACTCATGCACCAGGGGTCTTTTTGTGACCCCAAGGGTCCTGAGACCACACTGTCTCAGTGAGGGCTCTACCTCCCCACTTGTCTCTGGAGCGACATCCCTCAGTGGAGCCAACTTCTGAAAGTTCCAATTTTGTGCTCTGGTGCTCTACCGCTTGCCGGGAGCTGGCCCCTCCCCCTCACAGTCTATCTTCCAGTATATCACCTCAGATTCACTTCTCTGCACATCCTACTTTCCAGAAAGTGGTCACTTTTCTGTGCATAGAATTGTTGCTATTCTTTTCTTCAATCTCCTGTTGAGTTTGTAGGTATTCAGAATGGTTTGATAACTATCTAGCTGAATTCCTGGGACCTGAGACCTAAGTCTCCTACTCCTCTGCTATCTTGCTTTTCCTCTAAAGTTTTTATGTTTGAAAAAATTTATGATTATTTTTATGAATGTTTTATTTCCACATTAGATTGTGAGCATTTCATGTGAAATAGCAATGATTTACAGGTCTCTTAAAAATTAACCTCACAGGGGCATGCCCAGGTGGCTCATTTGGTGAAGTGTCTGACTCTTGATCTCAGCTCAGGCCTTGATCTCAGGGTCTTGAGTTCAAGTTCTGCATTGGGCTCTGGAGCCAACTTAAAAAGCTGTATTAAGCCTCATGCTGTGCAAAACTATGTTTGGCACATGTAGTGAGTTCAGTAATGGCTCCTCCCCCAAAAGATATGTCAAAGTCCTAATAGCGAGGCCCTGTGACTATTACTTTATTTAGGAAAAATGTTTTTTCCTTACTCCAAAAGGAAGGTATCATTAAGTTAAAGACCTCAAAATGAGATCATTCTGGATTACCCATGTCGGAACTAAATCCAGTCTCTATTTAAGAGGAGGGTGCCTAGGTGGCTCAGTTGGTTAAGTGTCCAACTCTTGACCTCAGTTCAGGTTGTGATCTTAGGGTTATGAGATTGAGCCCCATGCTGGGCTCCGTGCTTGGTATGCAGTCTTCTTGAGATTTTTCTCCCTCGCCTCCTGCACCCCTCTCCATGCACCTGCTCTCTTTCTTTCTCAAGTAAATAAATAAATAGAATTGCTTTTTTTTTTTTTAAGATTTTGTTTACTTTTTTGACAGAGACACAGTGAGAGAGGGAACACAGGCAGGGGGAGTGGGAGAGGGAGAACAGACTTCCCATGGAGCAGGGAGCCTGATATGGGGATCAATCCCAGGACCCTGGGATGATGACCTGAACTGAAGGCAGACACTTAACGACTGAGCCACCCAGGTACCCCAACAAATAGAATTGTTAAAAAAATAAATCAATAAAGGCAGAAGAGGAGAAGATGCAGACCATGCAGAGGCAAAGACCATGGGAAAACAAAAGCTGAGGCTGGCGTTATGCATTCACAGTTCAAGCAATACCTGGAGCCGCCAGAACCTGGAAGAGGCAAGGAAGGCTAGTTCCCTAAGCTTCGCTGATTTTCATCTGTAAGTGGACTTCATAATTGTGCTTCTGAATCCCTCCTGCTACTCTTCATTAGGAGCAATGGAGCCGACTTAAAAAACTATATTAAGCCTGTGCTCCCATGCTCAGGTTCAGCATGGGAGCAGATAAACTCACCAACCACAATCGCTATTTAAGTGGGGATGAAAGAAGGACCCACAAATCCCCTCAAAGCCTCTACCAGGCTGCCCCCCAAACCCCTGGCTTTCCCCCCTGACTGACTATGTGGCATCAATGAGTAATATTTCCTCTGAGTCTCCATTTCTTCATCTGCAAATTGGGACTGGTAATTCTTGGTCCCTGGACAGGAAGAGAATTCATTGAGAAAGCTGACTTTCACATATCTGACTTCACAAAAGGCAGGAAATAGATTTAAGTTTGCAGAGTTGGAATAGCAGGCTCCATACGCAGGTCAGAGAGAGAGGGGGGAACAGAAGTCAGGGGCACAGAGGAGTCCAGTATTTTCTCATGATACACTTCTCCTTTTCCCATGGCTGGGAGGGATGCTTCCTCTTGCTGGGGAGACCGGTCCCCAGACAACAGACCAGTCTGTACTCCATCCTCTGACTTGCCACCCACCACCGTACTCCCTAGAGTGGCCTCGGGCTTGGGCAAATGGTCAGGCAATTGACAAGTCTGCATGGAGTTTCTGGGGGAAGTGGCTTCTTACTACTCAATGCTTTTATTTTATTTTTAATTTTCTTATCCATATCCTGCCCCAGGGAAGGGAGAATCCACATGAACACTGCGGTACTAAACTCTTGCAGTAGAACAAGCTGTAAAGGCTAGAATATATCATTCCTCAGTTTCTCTCAGGATGGAGTAGAATAAACACAACTATTTTTTTAATAATCCCTTGGACTTACATTTGGAAATATTGGTACATCTATGGTGTATCTCATAGGCTTTATCATCCCCAGTTAACACCTCAGGAAATTGCACATCGAGGATGTCGTGGTTTGTGCCACATCCCATCGTTTCTGAGTGCAGGGCTGGTGCTCAGCAGCATGACATCCAATGGAAGGGGAACCGTGAGCATCATTGCATTAGACACTGTTTCTGGCTTTTACCTATAATTTCATCGAGTAGGGGCTTGATCTTTTATCTTCTCAGAGATTTTGCCTTCAGGTGTTTTATAAGGGAACTTGGACAGTGAGAACCAAGGGAGCATATCCATTTCAATTTGGAGATTCCATTTCAAACGTCTGTGGGGCTCTACAAGAATAGACTTACACTACGCTGTTGGTTTCAGGTCCGTTTACGCTCACCATTTTATCTCTGGCACTTAGATCTTTTTTCTACAATATCACAGCTGCCTCTTTTTCAGCACAATCATTTCCTGTCTCTTCTATGCCCGGGGAACCACATAAACAAGGAAAGGCGGAGGGGAACACATGCAGTCTGTGCTTTCTGAAAGTTTAAGTGAACTCCCCCCTAGCTGAAAGCCTCAGCCCTCCACACGGGCCCACCTCTCCCCCCGCACGGCTCTGAAGGCTCTGCTGAAGAAGGATTTGTCTGGGAAGGGCCCCTGAGTCCATGTCTGTTTGGTGACAGCTGTCCAAATGCAAGAGGTGTTATGCATTTGGAGAATGAAGTCATTTGGCTGAATTGATGGTGTGTGGCCATGACTGGCAGATGTCTGTTTTTGTACTGGGCACAACACCCTCCTGTCCCTTGGTTTCCAAAGCAGACATGCTGCAAAGAGAGGAATTTGAAACCAACAGCATTTCTTCTTTGTAGGAAAGACAAGCATTGTTCTGAGTGTGTGAAGTCCTGCTATGAGGGTCTCTCCATCCCTAAAGCTAGTCCCCATTTTCTGCTTTTTCTGAAAGCCTTCCTGATTTTTCCCCTTGACGTCTTTACCTGTGTGAGTCCAGAGAGCCAGTAGACGCTGAAGCATCTCCGTACACAGAGAAGAAGCCACATCTCATCAGGGTTTTTCATGTTGAGCCTGCCCAAAATGGAAGCTTCCCTTCAGAGCTGCAGTATCTGCCTTGCCCCAGTATAGGCAGAATGAGCTGTCCTGTGGGTTCTTCAGGATGGAGTTGTATACACAAGGGACAGGGACCAATGGAATCAAATGTCATTAAAATCTTACCATCAGGGCACATGTTCCACACTCAGCACATCTTTCCAACAAGCTGGGTTATAATATATGGCCAATACCATTGCCTAGGGGCGCCTGGGTGGCTCAGTGGGTTAAGCCTCTGCCTTCAGCTCAGGTCATGATCTCAGGGACCTGGGATCGAGCCCCACATTGGGCTTCTGCTCAGCAGAAGGCCTGCTCCCTCCCCTGCCCCCCGCCTACTGGTGATATTTCTCTCTCTGTCAAATAAATAAATAAAATTAAAAAAAAAAAAAAAAGGACACTGGTTACTGGATTAGGGCCCACCCATATCCAATACCATTGCCTACAAGGTTTCTCTCTCTTCTATAATGCCCCAAACTCACCTCTTGAAATTTGCATATTCTAACCAATGAGATGAAACCGCACAAACATGCTCAGGCAAGGAGAAGGGAGTGAAGTGTGCTGGAGAAGTTCAGAGATACCCAAAGTAAGCTTGCTGCTTTAGCCCCACAGAAGCATGAGAAAGGAGAGAGACCTAAACACATGTATGACCTTCATCATGTATGACCTCTGCTCATTAGAAAATGTGACCCAGTCAGTGTCCTTGACTTTAATCATACAACATTAGCATTTCTCTCTTCTGAGAAAGAATGAGGTTGGGATAGCATAAGTGGGTGTCTGTCCCCACTACCCTACCTGACCAAGCATTTCGGTCTTACACTTCGCCCCCTTTTCCAGGTCCTTACTGATGTCATCAAAGGGGTATCAAAAGAGGAGAAAAATCTGCATTAGCAACAGATTTAGGGGAGAGTGCCCTCCAAGGGCAGGATGGTCAAGGAATTTCTCCCAGATAGAGTACCAAAGGAATCAAAGTGAATGGACACAAGAAAAGCCAGTTGAACTCTTCTTCCTAAATTTACAGCAGAAAATACATTGAAGGGATCTTGTGAAACTCAATCATCATCAGCTTGTTTGGGAGGACACTGACTAGGGGCTGGAAGGCATCCAAGAAACACTAAACTCTGAATCTTTTTCCATTGCTTTCAAACTTTGCAGAGAATAAGCTGAGATAGAGCACCAGGAAAATGGTCAGCTGTTACCACATTTTGTGTATGGGATGGAGACAGGCCAAACAGAAGTCAAATTCTAGGTGATGGCTAGGTTGGGAAGTTGCAGAGAATATCAGTATGATAGATAAATGATTGGACTACACGACTCTTTGTGTGTCTTCTTAACCTGAGAATATGTGATTGAATAAATTAAATCTAAGGTAATTCACTCTGTATTCAAGTTCTAGATTCTGGTATTCTCGAGATTTTGATCAGCGGCTCCAAGGGAGTGACATGGATATATACCAGAAATAAGTTTTCCAAAAGAGTGAGGGATTAGTATCAGTTATAATCCAACAAATTATACATAGTGGAACACACACTGTATACTAGGTCAGGAAACTCTCAAGAGAAAGAATAGATCATCACATTTTAGAGGGACTCAAAGTCAGGTAGGGAAGAAAGACACTTAATCTCGGGTACAGTGTGATTAAATGCTATAATAGACCATTGCTTAAAGTGCTTAGAAATATAGATGAAGGGTAATTAATCTGCCTCAAGGAAAGCTACAGAGAGAAAATGATTTTTTAACTGGGCCCTGAGTATTAACTCATGGTATTAACCAGTCAGGCAATTGTGAGAAGAAAGCAAATAATCTGCTCTGGTTAAAACATGGGGTGAGGGAAGAGAATGGTCAGTCATTGACATGGAAAGGTTGGATGCAACCACATTTGGATGCCATGTCAAAGAATTTGTACTTCATTCTGCAGGAATTGAGGCGCCATTCAATCCATTTCTTAGAAACATCATTCTGGCAACAGATGTTTTTGGCAACAGAAACATCTTTCTGGCAATGGAGTCCAAATGGGTTGAAGTTTCTAAGCAAACTGGTAGAGTGTTTCCATCAGAGATCTCTACCCTCCAGACCAAATACATAGAAATTAGCAATAAAATGCTTTGAAAATAAAAAATATATAGACATACAACCAATAAGCAAACAACAACAATAAGACTCTCTTCCTCCCTAAACCTTTCCAAAGGACTTCCTTGGACAAAAAGTACAGAGGAAGCCCATGTTATTAAACAGAGGCCATGCCATTCACCTTGGGAGAGACAGGAATATACCTTCCTGTAGGAAATGGTGGTTGAATGTTGGCCCATGGTGGGAGTGAGGATCCTGTCCCCCTGCCCCAAACCAGGCTGGAATTGTGTACCTGAACCAGGCAAATCAGCATAACAGAAAAGGGAAGTGTGTGGCCTTTAGAGCCAGTCTTCATGAGGTCCCCAACCGTGGGAACTTAGGCAAGTTACTTAGCCTCTTTGTGCCTCAGCTTCTCCATCTTTTTTTTTTTAAGTTTCTCCATCTTTAAAATGAAGATATTGGGGCACCTGGCTGGCTCAGTGGGTTAAAGCCTCTGCCTTCAGCTCAGGTCATGATCCCAGGGTCCTGGGATGGAGCACTGCATCAGGCTCTCTGCTCAGTGGGGAGCTTGCTTCCCCTTCTCTCTCTGCCTGCCTCTCTGCTGTCAAATAATCTGATCTCTCACTGTCAAATAAATAAAATCTTTTAAAAAAATAAAATGAGGATATTGATAGCATCTTCTTTATAATTCTTTTATGGAAATTAAATGCATTAAATATGTAAGTTGTTTACATCTTACTGGAACACAGTAAGTGCTTGGTAAGTGTTGGCCATTATCAGGGAAAAAGCTCTGCCAGCCTGTCCAGAGTTGTGTCAAGAAACAGTTCGCCCTTGGTGGAGGCAGGAGGTGGAGGAACTGGGACTATACTACATACTGTTCATGGTGTATCCATTCTGGTTCCTAGTGTTCACCATCCAAGATTTCAAAGATCTCAAAAGACACTCGAAATGAATAGGAATGGAACTGCAGAACTTACCCATGTTGCATAACTGAAACCTTGTACCTATCAACCAACATCTCCCTTTTTAATATACCGCAATGTGACTAACAGAACTGTATTGTATACTTGAAATTTGCTAGGAGGGTAGATCTTAAGTGTTCTCAGCACACACACCCAACACACACACACACAGAGAGAAAATGAAAAGAAAGAAAAGAAAAAGAAAAAGACAACTATGAAGGTGATGGGTATATTGTGGTGATTCTTTCCCGATATATGTACATATCAAAACATCAACTTATACATTTTAAATATATGTATTTTTAAAATTCATCAGTTATACTTCAGTAGAGCCAGAAAAGAAGCTAGTAAGAATAATAATTATTAACCATTCTCCATTCCATGCAGAGTTAATGAAGATTAACGGGTCTTTTCATGTTCTGTGCTTTGAGATTCTACAGCAAAGATATTATATGATCCTAAGGCAGAGATTCTTAATCGTTTTTTGTGCTGTGGGCCCCACGGAACCTGTAAACTCCTTCTCAAAATAATGTTTTCAAAGGCATAAAATAAAATATATAAAGGGAACTATAGTGAAATACGGTTATCAAGATACAAATAGAAACCCAAATCTGTAATACAGTAATATATGCGTTTTTAATTAACACATTAAATAAAAACGATCTAACAGTGCGCCTACTAACTACCTTAATTTCAAAGTGAGGAAGAGCATAAATAATATGTTTATACACCTGCAACAACAGTAAAATGATATGAAAACATCTGTGATTTTTATTAGCGATAAAGGCAGGGATGCGAGTCAGAATCATATTTGGAATTTAGATATTCACCTTTAGCTTCAGAATCAAGTCCCCCCTAAGGCTTTCAAGAAATTATTTTCCATGTGGACCCGACAGATTCTCTGCATCTGATGGCAGTTGGGAATGTCCCATAACTACATGAGTGCCTGGCACAGAGAAGGTGATCAATAAATATTTATCAATGAGTGAATGAAACTGATCTACCAGAGAAGCAAGCAAAGGAAAGTACTCTCTCCCACGCATGCATTCCCTATTTGTCCTCCTCCTCACTCCTTTTCACCCCATACTTATACATACATACATTCGCTGCACAACTATTCAAGTATTTACTGGACAGCTACTCCACGAATGACATCATCCTAGGATCTGTGGATGACACCGAGATGAATGAAGGAGACGTGCATCCGGCCCTAAAAGAGGACATAACCTGGGAGGATAGGATGGGAACCTAGAAAAACCTCACTTGTTTTCAGCATGTGACTATTTTTTTTTTTTATCGATTGCCTCTTTTTCCCTTGAGAGCTTCTATAAAACCTGGGAAGCCATCAAGGCGAATTTCAAAGTTGGCAATAATGAAAAAGCAGCCAGGTTGCAGTATCTGAAAAAGAAACCTGTCACACACAGGGCTTGTTCAAACCACGCAATTTGCCAAGCTGACTTTGGAAGAAGTAGGTCAGTTTGCAGAGTGAGCGGCCGAAAGAGTCTGCAACAGCTGTCAGAGCTGGAACCTACGTTTGCTAGGGGGGGGACACCTCACAGATGGGACCTCTTTAAAATATTCCATAGAAGGGTGCTCGCTATTGAAATTTTTGAAGATTGTTTTACAAGATGTTTCCATACTGACTTAGGGAGAAATTAGGTCACTTCACCCACAACATTTGGTAACATCAAAGTGGGTATGCAAAGTTCCTTCTCGATGTCACCGCTAGACTTTTCATAGACCCTACTCTGCTGTTGTTTGAAGGAAGCTGCTCCCCAAGTATGGATGTGGTACCGGTTGGTTTTTAGAAGAGCCCTTTCCTCTGGTCACAGTGGTCAGCTGGCCTGTCGGTTTCTTGTCCACAGCAGAGCCGATAATGCTCCCTACTTTCCATTCTCCTGGTACAGAAGTCTAGGTTGTAGACTTGGGGTTGACAAACGAGGGCCCAAGGACCAACTGCCTGTTTTTACCATACGCGGACTTAATTCAAACTTACCTCTCCCTTTTTCATCTTAAACCCTATAAAGATGCCAGAGGGCATTAAAGTCTGCTCCGTCGAAAAAGTTTTTTCATGTTGTTGAAGGTACAGGTGAAATAAGACAGGTCCATAAATAACTATAACACAAAGATCAAAGTTGCAAGTGAGAGACAGAAAAAATACTTTGGGAGCTCAATGTGGGAAAAACTACTTCAGACTTGGGGAACAGGAAAAGCTTTACAGAAAAAAGAGGTATTTAATCCAGGCTGTGAAGCATGAATAGAATCTGAACAAGAACCTTATGAAAGGAGTCGGAATCACAGATCCCATATGATCTGCGAGGACCTGGGGAAATCACTCAAAGTCTTGGATCTTCCACGTTCACCGATCTATGCATCCAACAAAGATTTGTTAATTTTTCTGCTAAATCAGGGGCACGGGATTATGGAGATCCAAAGAGTGATCTAACTCTTCTCCTCTCCTCTCAATTTCCAAGGTCTTGCCGAAAATGACCCAACAAGTATACAGAGACATCGCCAAGGGCAAGTAATGAAGGTGGCATGCATATGCTACAAACTTCAAGGGATTTCTCCTAGACTTAGACAAGTAGGACCACATTAAAACAAGTCTGGTTAATTTTGTGTGTCAACTTGACTGAGCTTAGTGATATCTCGATCGCTGGTAAAACATTATTTCTGGGTGTGTCTGTCACAGTGTCTCTAGAGGAGATTAACATGTGAATCAATACACTGAGCACAGAAGATCCGTCTTTATGAATGTGGGTGGGCATCATTCAGTCTATTGAGGGCCCAAATATGCACAAAGGCAGAGGAAATGCGAATTCTTTCTCTCTCTGCTTGAGCTGGGACATCTATCTTCTCCCACCCTTGGCCATCTGAGCTCCTGGTTCTCAGGCCTTCAGACCCTGGGACTTATACCAGCTGACCCCCACTTCTCGGGCCTTAGGCCTCTGACTGAATTACACTCCCAGCTTTCTTGGTTACCCAGCTTGCAGATGGCGTATCGTGGAGCTTCTTAGCCTTCATAATCGTGTGAGCCAATTCCCATAATAAATCTCCTCTTATATCTCTCTATATATCCTATTGGTTCTGTTTCTCTAGAGAACCCAACTAATATAGGAAGGCAGAGAAGGCCACAAGAGATGTGGAAATTTAGAAGAATGCTATGCTGCTCTTCAGATGTGGAGAGGTGATGTTCAGGGGAAAGAATAAGTCATAGTATGTAGGGGAAGTACTACACGTAAATTTCATTCATCAATCAAGAGGCAGCTGCTTCCATGATCAATGGTGACATCCAACAGGAAGCTGGAAAATAAGCCTCCTCCATGACAAGGTATGATTTCCCTGATTGAGTGGCCAGTATTACTGGAAAGGTCAGTAGAGCCACAGTATCTATTTGAAGCAGAGGTCAAGTTTCATAGAATATAAAATAAAGATAATAGGTGCCTAGATCAGTAGCTTTACCAAGTACAAAGGAAAAAAGGAGTCAGAGAGATTCTATAAAACCTGGATTCCTATCCAGTCCAATCCAATTCATAGAATCCATTAGATCTATAACTGATAATGAAAAAATATATATATAAATATACAAGTGTTTGGATGGATAATAAAGAACTTATGGAGATGCTTTATACTATCTTTCACAAATAGGAGGCAAGAAATACCTTCAATCAAGGCTAAAAAATAAGATAGATAATCTGAGTCCCATGGAAAGATATTTCAACATAATAGAGGAAAGAAAATGTAGGGGTGCCTGAGTGGCTCAGTTGATTAAGTGATTTTTGGCTCAGGTCATGATCTCAGGGTCGTGGGATCAAACCCTGTGTTGGGCTCCATGGTGGGCATACAACATATTTAATATTCTCTCTCCCTCTCCGTCTCCCTCTGTTCCTACCCGCCTTCCCTTTCTCTCTTAAAAAAAGGGGGAGGGAGAAAATACACGTTCAAAAGAATATTTTAAAAAATAGAAGTTTCAAAACATTTTAGATAACATGTATTTTCTACTCTCTATGAAATAAAAATAGAAAAATAGGATGATATCACAGTAGTCAATGATGAAAGGTTGAAGCACGAGATAAAGAGAAGATATAAGGAAATCAATAATGCAGAATTTTAAATTACATTAGAAAACTAAATCAGTGGTGTGTGACTCATAAACTTGGGAAGCTCTAGAATGCAGAATCCAAGAAAAGGCAATGAAAATAATGAGAAAGAATTTTATAGCTTATGTCTAGAGGAAAGAGAATAGAGATTCATGATATTAGTTTTTGGGAGAAAAAGAAAGGAATAAATGATATATAAAAATCAAAGGGCACCTGTGTGGCTCAGTCGGTTGGGCGTCTGCCTTCCAGTCGGGGGTCCTGGGATCAAGCCCTGTGTCGGGCTCCCTGCTCAGCTGGGAACCTGTTTCTCCCTCTGCCTGCAGCTCCCCCTCTCCATGCTTGCTCTCTCTCTGTCAAATAAATAGATGACATCTTTAAAAAAAATAATCAAAGACAAACTTTAATATAGCACTCCTGAACTGAAGAAATAACCAAACCACCCAGTGTACAGGGCTCAGCTAGTTGTGGCAAATTTTACAGAAATAAATGAACTCTGAACTATCTTAATAATTCATTTAAGGATAAAGAAAGAATTCTAGGAGTGTAAAGTTTGTATAAAAATGGTTTCTTACAAAGGCAGTTCATTGCATTGGCAGGACATTTTTTTTTTCTTTTTAATGTGTCCCTCATGTTCCCTTTCCTTTCCTCATTCTTAAAAAAGAAGACATCTGGGGCGCCTGGGTGGCTCAGTGGGTTAAAGCCTCTGCCTTCAGCTCAGGTCATGATCCCAGGGTCCGGGGATCGAGCCCCGCATCGGGCTCTCTGCTCAGTGGGGAGCCTGCTTCCCTTCCTCTCTCTGCCTGCCTCTCTGCCTACTTGTATTCTGTCTGTCAAATAAATAAAATGTTAAAAAAAAAAAAAAAAAAGAAGACATCTGTCTAGGCTCAGAAGTTCATAAAAATACCACATAGGGGCGCCTGGGTCACTCAGTCAGTTAAGTGGCTGCCTTTGGTTCAGGTCATGATTCTGGGGTCCTGGGATCAAGCAGGGGAGACTCCTGCCCAGCGGGGAGTCTGCTTCTCCTTCTCCCTGTGCTCAGCGGGGAGTCTGCTTCTCCTTCTCCCTGTGCTCCTACCCCCTGCTCATGCTCTCTCTCTCTCTCTCTCTCAAATTAATTAATTAACTAATTAATTAAAATACCACATAAAAACCTTCTTTCCTTTTTACTCTTGTGGTATCTAAATCCCATCTATCCATCCAACAAATATGTATTGAGTATGTAGTCGGTGCCAAGTAAGTGTTCTAGACTGCAGATATATCTGCAAACAAAAGAGAACAAGGACAATAAGAAGTGCTATGTAATAAAAACAAAGCAGACAAAAAGAACAGAGAGTGGAGGAGAAAATAAAGAGCTTTTCTCTAAAAAATTGGCCTTTGCACAGAAACCCAAATGAATTGAGGAAACAAGCCAGGCAGATATGTTGGGGAGGAAGGAATTGTAAGTACAAATGACTTAAACTAGAAATGTGCTTGTCTGGGGCAGTTGTAGATGAGCAAGAGACCAGTTTGGCTGAAGCAGAGTGAGTGAGGGAGAGGGCTTAGAATAGGAACTCAGACACACAGGTATGTAGAAGTTAGACTATGAGGGCTGTGAGACAACGCAAGGAGATTGAATTTTATTTCATTTTATTTTTTTAAATGTTTATTTATTTGAAAGAGAGAGAGAAAGCAGGGGGGAGGGGCAGGGGAAGAGGGAGAGAGAAACTCAAGCAGACTCCTTGCCAAGCATAGACTTGACCTCGGTCTTGATATCACCTGAACCAAAATCATGAGTCAGACGTTGAACCGACTGAGTCACCCAGGCGCCCCAAGAGATTGAATGTTATAGCTGAGCAAGGTGGGGACCAACTGTAACATTTGAGCAGAGGAGTGACATGATCTGACTAACTTTTTAAAGGAATCTCAGTTGCTGCTGTGTGTAATATATGGGAGGCAGGCAAGGGAAGCAACAAGAAGATCATTAGGGAGCCATTGCAAAGGTCCAGGAGGGAGATCATGGTGGGTGGGAACTGTAAGATCTTCCCAAACCTCCAACTGAAGTCAGAGTGCAGAGCTCCTTCTGTCAAATCCTCAGTCTCTATTCAGCTCCTTCCTTGTGAAACACTATCCTCTAAAGTGACATCTTCCTCCTTTCCCCACTGCCAGGTTCCACATATCTTGGAACTGAAATTCTACCCATAAAGCAATGGTTGCTGTCAAGCATTGCTACTAGATTCTTACTATCTTCACCCCTGGAGCTTTTCTCATGGGGGTAACACCTCCACAAATTCAACCCACTCCAATTCTCTTCTCAGATTTGCCAACCCTATCTGAATGTGGAAATACGTTGGGTAGTCCTTAAAGGGTGGTTGACCAGTTGTCTGATCGTTTACAGCCACCTGTCTCTGAGCTGGGGAGATGCTGGGCTGATGAAGAGTTATTTTAGTTTTTTTTTTTTCTAGTGTTCTTGCTTTTGTGAATCAACAGGAACAGAAATCCAAGCAGGTCTTACATTTTGTTAACTCAGTCCATTTACCCTATAACTGAATTAAATTCTTCCCAGATTTGAGGCATTACAGATTTTGTCAACTCTCCTTCTCCTCTCTCTCTTTTCTATAAATAGTCATCTTCAGGGTTTTTGTTTTGTTTTGTTTTGTTTTGTTTTGTTTGTAGTTTTTAGAGACAAGAAAGGAGAGTCAGTTGTTAAAGCTGTCAGCCATTCACCATTTTAAAACAGATGTTCCTGAGACTGCACTTACCAGTACGGAGTCGGATAATAGAGGATATCCCACTGCAAGTAAGGGACTACAAGAACGGCAGCAATTTTCACTGTTAGAAGCATTTTCACAAAAGAATGAGTTTTCAAAACAGGAATTAGACATAACATGACTAATTAATTAGGGAATGTAGTTTGTACCATGTGGTCCACTGGAGTTATAACAAAATCTCCAGTTTTCTGCAAATTCACAGGGATAAAAGCTGTTGTACAGACCAGAGACACACACTTACTTTGCTTTAGAGGTTGCTGTGGTTTATACGTGGCATTATTTTGTTTACGCTTGGTTGTTGTAATCAATCAAAACTTCAAACTCAAGGTCAAGGATGAGAGAGGAACACAAGAAATCGCTGAGTATGTAGAAGGAAGATATAAGGAAGTGTTTAGGTCCAGTTTTGTCACTTTTGATTTGGCATTTTTGCTTATAATAACAAAAATATGCTCAAAGCATTATTTATTTACATCCCCGGAGGACAAAAAAATGTTGTAAATCTAAAACTCTCTAGTTCCTTGATTACTTTTTTCCCCCCAATGGAATTTACATTTACAATGCATTTTTGAAATTTTACAATGTGTTTAAAACAAAGGATTTCAGTCATTAAAAAAACATACTGTACATTGCTCTAGACTTGTCGCCAACATAATAAAACAAGAAAATGGAAATTATCAGTATATATTTGGAAAAGCAATGGCAAAATTATTTTTAAATGAGAAGTAAGTCTACCTTAAAACTCCATGAAAATCAACTTTAAAAATTTTAGAATTTAATATATGAAAGTTCGATAATGTGGCCAAATACAAGACATGTTAAAAAAAAAAAAAGATCTTCGTATATGCCTGAAAAAATAGTGAAAAAATTGGACAGTGCCATTCATATGATGACCTAAAAATAAAACATCTAGAATTAAGTTTACCAAATAGGAGTAGAATTCATATGAAGAAATATATCAACTTGACTAAAGGACATAAAGGAAGACCAAAATAAACAGTCAAATAATAAAGAGACATACCAAGTTCTTGGGTAGAAAGATGAAATTTCAAAAAGATTTCTACCTAATTTCCTGAAATTAATCTAAAGTTTAGGACTATCCCAATACAGATACCAAAATAGTTTTTAGAGCCTAGGGGACTGACATAATAATTCAAAAGCTCATTTGTGGGAAGACTTAGGACTATAGGCTAGAATATTTTGAAAAAGGAATGGAATGTGATATAATTTAGGTATTAAAGCATATAACAGAGGAATACACTGTTGAAACAGTTTCGTGCATATAAAGACCCACAGAGTTTGGGTTTGTTTTTTGTTTTTTGTTTTTTTTTAAAGATTTTATTTATTTGTTTGACAGATAGAGATCACAAGTAGGCAGAGAGGCAGGCAGAGAGAGAGGAGGAAGCAGGCTCCCTGCTGAGCAGCAGAGAGCCCTATGCGGGGCTCAATCCCAGGACCCTGGGATCATGACCTGAGCGGAAGGCAGAGGCTTTAACCCACTGAACCACCCAGGCGCCCCGTGTTTGTTTGTTTGTTTGTTTTTTAACAGAGCAGAAAGCTTAGGAATAGATTTAAGTACAAGTAAGTATTTATTACAAAAGGATGTTAACATTTTAAGTGAGAAACAAGATGATAGATGATTCAACAAATTACTCGCAGGCAAATGGTTAATTATTTGTAAACAAAGCTTCAATTCCTAATGATTATTGCGCACCAAAATAAATCCCAGATACATTAGGGCATTAAATGAAAAAAAGTTAAAATATAAGGCTGCGTGCAGAAAGTGTTGGTAAATATGTAATAGAAAATTTAGTCAGGGATGGTCTTCCCAAGTTTAGCATTATTTCAGTTTACTACTAACTCCATGCCAGCTGTTAGATATTTTGAATATTACTTCTGTTGGAGATTCGCATATAGTTGAGGTGGTCAGTGACCTGGTTAGGCGAGGTTTCAGAACATTATTTATGAGACAGAGAAGCTCCCCAGAAAGCAATTCAGCCATTGAGAAAACGTCAAGTATGATCAACGTGACCCAGTATCTAGGCATATTGATTAGCATGGAGGCTTCCTTAGATCCAGCATGACGGCCATCACCAGACTTTGCCCCTGTGTAGCCATGTGGACTCATGCCTCAGGTCTGGGGAGAGACACCTGTGCATAAAAACTGCAAGAGTCTGTTTCATCTAAACTTACAAAATATTGTGACACCAGCAGCCCCACTTTGGTACCATTTATAACAGAATGAAACACACAATGGATGTGTGTGTGGGAGGGGAATTGATAGATATGTTTTCAGTCAGGCCAGACCAGAGGAAGCTACGATAATAAATGATCCCAAATCTCAGTGACTTATAACAACAAATGTTTCTTTCTTACCCTCGTGATATGTTCGTCATTGCTCCGCAGCAGTTCTGCAATACTACATCTTTATCCTGGAGTCAGACTAATAGACCAGGCTCTACTGGGGGTCCTTCCAGCTCTCCTGGCACCAGAAAGAGAAACTTGGTAACGGCACAGTGTTTCAGGGTTTCCCCGAAGCCACACTTCAGCTTGCATTTCAATGGCCTACCTGAGTCACGTGACAAAGCTTGCTATCGGTGGAATGAGGAGGTATGACCCTTCCGTGAGGCCGGGTGTCCCTGGGAAGGCAGAGGAGCATTTGATGGGTCGTTAATTCAACCTAACACACCCATCCTCTCAAAGACAATCTTGTTGCCGTAGAGCCTACAGCGTCCTAGACACTCCCAGTCCATTCGGGAAATTGCCCTCTGGCCCCAGACCCAGCAAGACCCAGAGTTTTCCCAGAAGCCATCAGCTTGTTCTTCCCTTTCCGAGGTGAACACTCAGCCAGTGGAGCAGATGTGGACTGCCAAGGTGGTGTCAGGACCCAGTGTGATGGACAGCTCCTCTGTTTTGTTTACTCTTCTAGGCAGGGTGATAAATTCTCCTTCTAATCAGGTTGGGTGTTTCTCACTCTCCGATCCACCAACCCTGCTAATGAATGATTCACTCAAGTCAGTGGCTAAGAACAGCACGCCGCACCCTGCTGTGCCTTTGTTATGCAAAGTCATGCCCTCACTATCTCCCAAACACAAAACCGAGTTCCTGAGGATGGCATGGATAGATGATGGAGTGTACAACGGCCCCCGGTAATTTGTTCACAGTAATTCAGGCCAGTATATTCTGTCAAGTCTGCTACTGAATACGTTTGGTTTCACTTGCTTGTGGGAGAATGGAGCTTGGAGGGGGCTCTGAGGCTGATCTGCAAATAAAATCCTGAGAGGTCCTGAGCTGTCAGTCCAAGAGACCTCACAGAGCTAGTGTTCTGAGCCTTCCCACTGGGCCCAGAGAAGCCTCAGCTCTAGGGGGAATCCAAGGAGGTAACTCCATGGGAACCCTAGCCCTTGACTGACTCAAGCCATCACTGGGACCTGAGAGAAATTAAATTGAACACAGAATGGAGAGATCTGCTTTTCTTTTTCAATCCAGGCCGTGCATCCCCTCCCCAAATTCATATCAAAACAAACAAGTCAAAAGGAGTTAAAGGAAGAGGACTTCAAACCATAGCACGGCTCACTCGACTTATGTCTAAAGCTGCTTTCCAAGCAAGAAGATATTTAAAATGGCGCAGGCTCTGGGGCACCACATCCAAGGACCCTAGTGACTGAGACACAGGAATGCCCCTGGCTGCATTTCTAAATGGTTCTAAAATGGTTGTGTAACCCAATGTTGTGAGTATGTAAAGGATCTGAGGATGTTATTTGGAAAAGTGTTGGCACCTGGAGCGATGAGGAGAGAGCCCTTCAGTGAAAGTACAAATAAAATCAATGGGGTGGAAGAGTTGTGCTCACACAAACTGAATCTTCGCCCCTATCACCTGAGAATTAAGAGCCCATTTCGCCTGATGGGTAGACTAAGGCAGAGTGCTCCTCCCAGTCCTCACCTGGAGCCCAGGTGCAGCCTGGAATGGTCAGGGGCAACACTGAGAATAACTGGTGGGAAGATTGGCGCTCTCTGGACAACGGCTGCCCAACTGGTACAACATTCAGGACATGTCCTTGGGAGAAAATTCATCAAGGTCAGCCTTGGTGTCGGCGACATAAAACATACTAAGGTTAACTAACCTGCACTGGCAAGGAAAATGCATTTTTAGAACTTTGCCATAAGCACTGAGTGAGCCAGCCAGGGAGACAAGAAAAGAATGTCGATATGAATGCGCGAGGCTATGGCTAATTTAATTTCCATGTGGGCTACCTTGGTCAAGGATAATTAAGGGGAATAGTTATTTTAAGTGCTGTAGGTAAAGATCTCAGCCTAAATCTTGAGAATGCAAGAAATATCTTTTTTGTGTGTTCTACAACAATCTCTCTCCCCAAGTCTCTGGGCCCCCATCAATGGCATCAGAAAACCTAACTAACTCCAATTCTTCTTGTAACATACCCTCTCTCAGGGGAGGGTTTTGATGTTATGCCTCATGAAGGCATCAGTGGGATGGATTCTGGGCTTTCCATCTCTGGTCTTTACAGTGTGCTGCCCCCCCCCGCCCCCACCATGGAGCCCTTTGGATTCAGGGCCTCTTTCCTACTTTGTTTTCATGCTCGGAGTGAGGTTGCCCCTGGTCCCACTTGCCTATTCACAGCGCGGAGACGAGACGGGTTCTCCAGAGAAACAGAAACAAACAGCCTATATAAAGATACACAGAGACAGATGTATTACAGGGGATTGGCTTACACAGTTATGAAAGCTGAAAAGTAGCAGGATCTGTCACCTGCAAGCCAGAGGCTCAGGAACACCAGTGGTATAATTCCAGCACCCAGCTGAAGGCCTGAGACCCAGGGATGCCAGTGGTCTAAAGTCTCAGTCTGTGTCTGAAGGCCCAAGAGCCAGGAGAGCTGATGTCTGAGCATCCCTTAGCCCAGTCAATGACACATAAAATTAGCCATATATTATGTATATCTGTAGATCTGTATCTATATCTATAGCTCTGGCTGTATCTGTGTCTACACAGGTTGACCTCTATAACTGTAACTATGTATCTATACATGAGTGTGTATTCTTTTAAACATACAGTTGACCTTTGGATTTGTGTGACATTTGTTTCTTTTTTAATTTTCACTTAAAAATTATCTATTTATTTATTTGACAAAGAGAGAGAGAGAGAGAGCCAGAGTGGGAACACAAGCAGGGGGTGTGGGAGAGGGAGAAGCAGGCTCCCTGCCGAGCAGGGAACCCGACGTGGGGCTCGATCCCAAAGGCTGCCACTTAACAACTGAACCACCCAGGCTCTCGACATTTTTTTCTTTTGACAGAATTAGCATCCTACTGTACGTGCAGCATTCCTGCAACTTTCTTTTTCAGTTAACAATATGTGTAGAAGATAGTCCCAGATAGACACATATAAATCTACTTGGTTAGCTTAATAGCCGGACGGCATTCTACTGCATGGCTGTTCCACTGTGTAATTAACTGTTTCACTGCTGCTGCTATAGATTTCATCCATCTCTACTGATATGTATCACTTTGTGTCCATGTATTACTTCTCTAGATATCTACCCAGGTTTCTTGGTAGAGTGTTTCTTGGTAGATGGAGTTCTTAAAAGAAAAAAAGTATACTGTGGAATTGCTTTCTAGAAAAGTCTTAACCAAACTGATCTTCTACCAACAGTACACAGAAAGGCTCTTCAGCATGCACTTACGATTGCCTCAACTTTACTCTTCTACGGGGGGGAAAAGACTATGAAATGTCGTTGTTGTTATATTTACCATTTTCTTGATTACTAGTAAGATTAACTATCTTTCTATTTGCAGTTCTTTTTGTGAGCTGTTTCCATGGTCTGCCCAATTTTCTGTGAAGTGTTAGTGTCTGTGTCTTACTGACTTTTGAGAAATCTTGATATATTTGGGTATCAATCTTTTGGTTATTTCTTTCAGCGTCATTGAGATATGACTGACATTGGTAGGACATGGTGGGCGTTTCAGGTGCTCATCACGTTGATTTCACGCACTTAGAAACCTCAAGATGATTACCACCATGGCATTAGCTAACGCCTCTGGCACATATTTTCACATGTTTTAATGTAGCTGATTAGTGGTCCTTTCATTTCGGCTTGAAGAACTCTCTCTTTTTTTTTAAGATTATTTATTTATTTATTTGACAGACAGAGATCACAAGTAGGCAGAGAGGCAGGCAGAGAGAGAGAGGGGAGAAGCAGGCTCCCTGCCAAGCAGAGAGCCCAATGCGGGGCTCAATCCCAGGACCCTGGGATCATGACCTGAGCCGAAGGCAGAGGCTTTAACCCACTGAGCCACCCAGGCGCCCCTTGAAGAACTCTCTTTTCAGCATTTCTTATAAGGCAGGTCTAGTGGTAATGACCTCCCTCTGCTTTTGTTTGTCTGGGAAAGTGTTTACTTGTCCACTTGGGAAGGGTCGCTCTGCCAGGTGTATTTCACTTCAATCCGTCTAGAATTTACCTTTTGAGTCAGGAAGAGGTAGATATCTACTTTTTATTTTTTCTTTCCAAAGGGATAAAGAAATACTATTTGTTGAATAACTCATTCTTCTCTATCGTTTTGAAGATGCTGCTTTTATAATATACTGAACTGCACCCCCAACCCCCCTCCACCAGTACCCATGTGAGCATGAGCCTTTTTCTAGGCTCTCTATTCTACTCCATCAATCTGTTTGGCTATCTTGCTACCAAAACACATTGGGATAGGTTGTAGCTTTTCAGGAGGATTTCCAGGCGCTTTGAGGTACCAGAAGGGAATCTCCATACATGTAACTGAATGACTGGCCTCTTTCACACATGCTAGATCTCTCCTCGGGAACTCTGACTCACCCCTCTCCTCCTTCCTGAGGTTAGGAGAAAAAAGCTCGTGCTTACTTCTGGGAGAGCTTCTGGCTTTTCCATAGCTCAATGATTGGCCTAAACTTGCTAATAATCCCAGAAAGAAGAGAGAAAATTTCCCTATTCCTCTTTGTCTAGGCCTGCCTCTCAAATCATGTCCTATCCTAGGGTTCAGCCTTGCCTAGGATGACCGTCCGCTCCGGGCCAATTGCACCTTGCTGCGCGTGTGAGCACGTGATCTTCTGGATGGCCCCCAGTGCATCATGCAATGATCAGTTACTTGAGTGTGTCTGAGTGTCTGGTATTAAATGATGTCATGTGTGATGTCACAGCCCAGGTAGTTTTAGAATGTGTCACCTCCAGCTTGTTGTCATTCGATTTCTTATCAAGACTTGGAAAAAAGAAACATGGCGTCTAGACTCACCCAGGACCATCCTGCTCTCCATTTATCCCTGGACTTTATATTACAGCGTTTTGTTTCTGAGTCTGCTGCCGGCTATGGGTTCCTGTAAGTCAGGGATAGCAGGTGTGAACCTTTGGATTTCCTTGGTCTATTTTCCAGTGTTTAGCACAGAGTCTGGCACAAAGTGAGTACATTATTACAATAACATTTGTCTCAATGGATTGGATAATTAGCATTGTCACACATTCCCTCCAGCGTCATCCTAATTACATAAGGCTTTTTGGAGCCTGATCACGCATCCCACAATTTCCATTTGCTCCTTTGCCTCCTCCACGGTGCCACTGTGTAATTTCTTTACCTCAATATTTGCTCGATTGTCTGTGTGACCCCCGTGTCTGTCCCCATTAGCGTCTTTTACATTAAATCAGGTATCTGTACCAGCACAAGAGGCTCTTTGCAGCTTGATCAGTGAGCAATGGATCAGACAGCTGAATGGTTGATTTAATTGGCATGAAATAACTAAGCCATCTGTTCCGTGGAGTTGATCTTTTAAATGTTACTCTCTTGTCTGCTCTGAAATGTCTTGGTCACTTGGAAAGACCATGCATGTCAGGTGGCAGGGCACAAAAGATGGTTGCTTTAAGACAGAGAGCAAGGGTTTAAGGGAAATTGAAGAATTTTATGTTGCTCTCTATCTTTTACCCAGCTTTATCTTTCTTTATAGCACTTATTAGTATCTGCTATATTGCATAGTCACTTGTTTCTCCCTCTCCCTCTGTAGAGGTTAAGCACCAAGAGAGCAGGTACTTTGTCCTTTATGGTTCCTGCTGAGGCCAGGACCTGGAATAAATTATCTACCTTGATCTGGGCACCAAAGAGATCTGCTCAGCTCCCTCTTGGGTTTAATGCTGCTGTGACTTGGTGTTGCAAAGATCCACTGGGAATGACAGGTGGATGGGAAGAAGGTGCAGAGGGTGCAGGAAGGAGTCTAAAATCCAGTATGGCAAGTTCAATGCGAACTTGTTTTTTTAATTGAAGGGCGTTGGGGTCAATCTATAGGAACAGGGAGGGGAGGCACAGCCAGTGGTGTGGGTTGGGGCAGTTTGATGAGGGGGGGGCGTTGGGAATATTATTTAACCTTGCTGAAACTGGGTATTCTCCTTTGTAAAATGGGGATATTATTTACCATCTTCAGTTTATGCTGATTAAATGAGATAATGTACATGAAATAATTGTCAGCACCTATAATACTTATAATACTTACTACATGTCAGGTAATATTTTGAGAGCTTTATATATACTGACATACAGCAACCCTCTAGGTTAGGAACTGTTATTATCCCCAGTTTATCCAAGTAGGGAAACTGAGGTATAGAGAGGTGCCCATGTTCTCTTCGCTAGAATGTGGTAGATCTAGAATTTAAACCAAGGCTGGTTCCAGAGACCACAAGAGCCTGGTATAGAATGGTAACAATGAGTGTTTCAATCTGTAAATCCCCAACTTCTTTCCGCTTGTCTAGATTGCTGAGCTGGAAAGTAAGACAGGATTCAAGTAGGTTGCAAAACTGCAAAGCTGGGTTTTGTGTCTGGGTCAAGACAGGTTGCCTGTTCCAACATCTGGGAATAGGGCTTAAAGTGAACTACTAAGGAGTTAGGCCCAGCTTCTAAGGGCTCTGGGACAAGACTTCAGTCTAGTGGGAAATGTGCACAGGAGTCAGGGCAGAATTGGGTGAACTAGGAGCCAAGCACGGGGAATGTGTGAGTTTGGGGCTCACAAGCCTGAAGATGATACACTGCCAGGCCAAGCTGTGTGGACAAGCCACACCCTCCAAAACAATATCCCTAGTGGTCACGCAAGGCTGGGCCCACCAGATCCATCCTGATTCGTCAACCCAACTGAGAATCAGACTGTTACAAGAAAGTCAGGTCATGATTTGTGTTTAAGTAGACTCTGGATCTCATTCTATTCTGTGGTCATTCTAGGAGACAAACCCATAGAAAGAATACAGCACTCGGACTCTGCGTACAATTCAGCCATTCTAGTATAGTATATGCAGAAGCATACTTGGAATGGAAAAGCACCTGCTGAGGAGATCCTAGATCCAATCCAACCATTCCAACATACATATAAAATCTATTTACCAATATAATAAATATTACATTATGTAAGCATTATCTACATATGTCGATATCAATATTTATCTGTAGAGAGAGTACATCCAATCATTCTAGGAGACGAATATATATACAAAGAGAGCTCCCTAAGAGATGCTGGGTCAACTTCAACTGGGGTGATACACAAAGGCACAGAATGAGCCCACTGATGTGTGTTTGCTCTAGAACCCCCAACCCATTCTCCACCCAGTAGCACGGGTGATCCCGTGAAAACACAGAGCTGGCTACGCCATGGTCAAGCCAAGATCTTGATCTGGGCTGTATCTCTTGATTAGGAAGATCAGAAGTTGCATGAGCCCTATAGACATGTAGGGATCAGATGCTAAGAAGTCTGAATTTTGTTCCCAGCCGGGGGTACTGCTGGCAAATGACGGCTACCATCACTTGGAAATCTTGAGATCTCCTGATCAGGTGGGAATCTGAGTTCCAGCAAAACTCCTTTTATCAGAAGGGGCCGGGGAGGGGAGCCTGGGTGGCTCAGTGGGTTAAAGCCTCTGCCTTCAGCTTGGGTCATGATCCCGGGGTCCTGGGATCGAGCCCCGCATCGGGCTCTCTGCTCAGCGGGGAGCCTGCTTCCTCCTCTCTCTCTCCCTGCCTCTCTACCTACTTGTATATCTCTGTCTGTCAAATAAATAAATAAAATAAAAAAAAAAAAAAAGGAAGTCGCTGGGGCATCATTACTGTCTAATAGCCTGAAGAGTTTGCCCATTCTCATTCATCACACAATCCAGATTGCTTAAAGCCCTTAAATGGTATCTCATCCCTCTTGGATAAAGCACCATGTGTCCTCCCCCACAACCCCACCCCAGCCCAAAGAAACCCCTTCAAATCCCTTGCATCACACACTAGGATTGGCAAAAGCTGGTTCCCTCTCCTTGTTCACTGTGTCCCAGCCACACCAGCCTCCTTTCCATGCCTTAAAAAGATGATGCTCGTTCCAGCCCCCAGGCCTTTCTTTGCACATGCTGTGTCCTCTGTCAGAGGCTCACAGTAGCTTAGGCTTAATTAACTCAGTTTTCCCTTCACACACCAACTCAAATATCACTTCTTCTGGGAAACTTTTCCACACCCTTGAAATACACTGTTCTTTAAGGGATGTTTCCTTGTTTTGCTTCACCGCACTTAGGTATATTTATTGGTATTGTTCTTTGATTTGTTAAGAATCTGCCTCCACCGCGTTAAGAATCTGCCTCCACCGCGAGCATGTGATCTCGATGAAGAAAGTAACTGTGTAACATACTTTCTTTGCTAGGATATCCCCAGCATGCAACACAGTGCCTGGAACACAAAAGGTTCTCAACAAAATCCTGCAAAATGTATGAATGAATCTTTAGACTGTGCTTGTTTGAGTTAAAATTACTTTATCAGTGAAATTGGGGGATGTCATTCCAACTCTACTCATTGCCCCAGCCTCTGCATAGTAGGGGCTCACTATATATTTGTTGACCGACTAACAAATGGGGAAGGAAGGAACGAGAGATGTGGTCCAAACAGGCTGATTGCCCACAGTATCTCCTTTCCAGTTCATCAATTCAGCCACAGGCATCCCATAAACGTCTGCATCCACCTGCATCCTGTGGTCCTCTGGGATGCTTTCCAAATTCTGCCTCCAGAACCCACTTGCTTTGTTTTGCTTTCTCTCCATTGCTGATTGTCTGCTTTAGTCCCCGTTCCTTCTCTTTGCATGCTCGGTGGACTTAACGATCCTGTGGCTCAACTCCGCACTCCACAGCAGGAAACGAACCCATCCTCCCCTGGGAATCTGATACAGGCTCTTTTCTCTGCATTCTGAAGCCTTGGGCTAGTCCCATTTTTTGCTCAACTGTGCTTTGGAGACCACAGTCCAGACCAGAGTTGTTCAAACATCACTCAGAAGGGGAAGTCAGATGGCTATGATCCGCTGTAATTAATATTGCTATTTTGGACATTTAACTGGTCATGAATTAACTTCTAAAACCAGAAAACAGAGTGGCCTGTGTTATAGCTACACAACCAGGCAGGGCACTAAATCCAGGCCTCTATGCCTGACCAGATGGGCTATTTGAGGATCAGTTACTTTGGCCATTGGCCGCTCCAGGCATTGGCTGGTTATCATTCTCCAAGCGGCCAAATGTGACGGTGGCTTCATTTCCTGGCAGGGTCTTGGCTGTGGAAAGAATTGTGAAGTGCAGGGGAAAGAAATGTGTTGGCTTCTTGGGACCCGAGATAGCGTGAGGGCCCCCAACCCACATGGCTTCTTGGCATTTTCCTCCTGGACATACGGGCTTCTGCGTGGGCACCGTGGACTGTCAGGTCTACGCAAATGCCATTCTCAGACTCAAGCTAGAATCACTTCTTCTTTCTGAAAACCACATTCCTACTTCTCCAATCTGGACAAAAGCACAGAAGCATCTGACGTGAGTTTGCAAGGCAGTGGTCTTCCACCTTGGCTACAAAGTAGAACCAGTTGAGAAGTTTAAAAAATCCTGGAGCCCAGTTCCATTGCTCATTCCAGAGCAACGACAAGAGACTCCGGGCATCAGTGTTTTTAAAAATCCACAAATGACCTCAGCACACACCAAGATGGCGAACCCCTGATCTCAAACCGGAGCGTACATACGTGTCATCCATCAGATGTATTAGAGCACAGATCCCCAAGCCCCAGCCCTAGCCCCAGAACTCTGAATTCAGTATTTCTAGGGTTGGGTCCAGGGATACGAATGTGACCAGATCCCTGGTGATACTGTTGCTACCTGTCCCCATACTCTAAGTAGATCTGTTCTAGAACATTGCTCCTCAGTATCTCTTTCATGGAGCTGCAGCCCAGGCAGCCTTCAGGAGCTCGTTAGAAATTACAAATCTCAAGCCCATCCCACACCTGAGATATCAGAAGCCATGTTTTAAAAAGAGCTCTAGGAAATGTACATAAATAATAAGGATCGAAAAGCTTTAATGCATAGAGAGAACCAACATGAGTTAGCCAGGCCAAAGTTGACCAGCAGATATCTATATTACCTGGCCTCCACAGGATTTTTCAAAATTTAGAATTCACAACAGTTAATGATTAGGATTTTTTACTTCTCTTGAAAAATTGCAAGAGCTAGCAACACTGGGCTTCCATTCCCACATGATGACCACTGGGGACAGAATATACAAGCCTTAAGCTAGCACACGGCTACTTCCTTCACTAATGATGTCTGCGTGCTATCTGTAGGCATTTGTGTTTGCGGCTTCTAGCTCATCCCTTACCTCCGCCTTCCTCTGCAGCTGAGAACTACTGCTCCCAAGAATTTTATCTGGAGCCAGCCCATTTTCTCTCTTTGTACCTCACTCCATCCATCTATAAAATGGAGTAATAGCACTACCCTGGGTTCTGATCAAGGTGAAATGGACATGCAGGTCACACTTTAAGCTCTACACCTCTGTTTTCCACCCCTGTTGTTGAGAAACCCAGGATTTCTCGAAGTATGGTCTCTGGGTCAGCAACGCTAACGCCACCTGGGAACTTGTTAGAGATACAAACTTACCAGCCCCACCCCAGACCTAAGGGCTCAATAAACAACCAGCTGTTTCAGGGGAGAGTGGAACTTTGGCTGGATTTCCCCGGGGATGCAAGGGCCATCACGAGCTCCATAATTCATGAGAAGAAATTTCAGTCAAGACTCATGGGTGGCTAAAGTTTTTCAGGTAGGAGAGACCAGGGAAAAGTTTCCTCAGCTCCTTTCCTTGGACTCCCTGACACCTCGACCCATAGCTCACCTATGCTCCCATTTGAACCAATGAGCCCGGCTCAGACTTAGTGTCTAGGTAATGTACCCTGAGCCTGGGCATTCACAGACTCATAAGACAGACTGCAACTACTTTCACCACACTGACCTAATGCAAATAAATCATCTTCTGCCTCAGTTTCCCTAGCAGGCACCTGACGTCTGAATGCACAGACCCATAGCCAATGCTGTAGCTACCTCTACTGGATTGAGTTCCTTACATCATGTCCCCCAGCCTGAAACTGCTGCCCCATTTTGAAGATTGTATATTTGGCCATAGAGCTGGGCCAGCTCTACAGTGAGGTCATTTTCCTTGACCTCAGTCTCTGGCCCTGTCTCCAGGGTCCCAGGATGCCTCTGACCAGAGCCTGCCTGAGTAATAGCAGAGACCGGGAGTCACATGACCTGTAGGGGAAGACACTGTGAAGTCATACACTAATTTTAAAGCGGGATAATTGGCTATAGACAGAGTTCACACCAAAAATTTCTGCCTCTCGCTTGAGATTAGAGCACGCATGGAAACAGCAGTGATGGAGAAGGCAGGGAGATAAAATATTTTCCTAACGGTGAGGACAAATGTGCATTGGGCTGGATCGCAGAAAGATTCCTTCAGAACTCTTGCTCGGACAGTTTTTAAAGAGTGAGTCAGGAAGAAAGACTCAGCCATCTGGGATTTGTTAGGTTGAATACTGATGAAAACAGGGTTAGACTATGTAATTTTTCAGAATTACCTCCAAGCAGAGCAATCAGTCAGTAACAATAATAATATTGATCATCATAATAACAGTTATCATCTTTTGAATGACAGATACGACTCTTGGTATCTTCTATATGTTCACTCAGGAGTCAGCAAACTTCTGCTGTAAAGAACCAGCTATAAATATTTTAGGTTTTGTGGGATACATTGTCTCTGTCATGACAACTCAAATCTTCCCTTAAGCACAAAAGCAGCCATAGACAGGGTATGCTATTATGTGGGCATATGTTTTAATAAAACTTTATTCACAAAAACAGGTGGTGGGCCAGATTTGGGACACAAACTATAATTTGTTAGCTCTTGCATTATCTCCTTGACCCTCGCCATACTGCACAGTAGGTGCTTTTACTATTCCTATCTTACGGATAAAGAAACAGAATCTTGGAGAGATAAAGCAATTGCATGAAATCCCAGAGCAGTAAGTGGTAGATTCAGGATTCCAACTCAGGGGTTCTCACGCTGTCGTGTCTGGGTGAACCCTCGCACTTCCAGAGCATTTCATCATTCTGCATCCCCAAGTCCCAGATTCGGTTCTTTAATTATCTAACAATTATCGGATGGTCTCAACATACCTACCACGGTACAGCAACCTGTGTAACTCTCAGAACAGCTGCACGAGATAGGTGCTGTTCTCCCCATCTAGAGCCCAAGGTTCCCAGAGGATATGGTAAGATCTCCCAGTCCACCCGTAGTGAGAAGTCGTGCTTGGAGTCAGACTGAGATCTCTCTGAGTCGAAGCTCATTGATCTTCCCTCCAGACCTGTTACTTCCAGATTGGAAAAACCTTTCACAATTTGTGATTTACCAAAGTGGTACATGTCTATTGCACAGAAATTGGTACAACTATAATGATAAAGATGATGACAAAGAATCACTCATGATCTACCATCCCAAAATAACCTCTGCTACCAATCTGATGCTTTTTCCCCAAAATGATCCATGCCCATTCTCCCAAACAGTTACATACTAAATGAAACAGTTGATATATTTGTTACTTTTCACATAAGATTGGGAGGTTTTTCTTGTGTCATAAAATGTTAACAAAATCACTATTTTAATAATAACAAAATTTTCCATCTTAGGATAGAACATAGTTTTTAACAGTTTAGGTACATTCTGTTTTTTTTCCATTATAAATGCTTTGATTACATTCTTATACATAAATCACTGTCTGAATCTCCAAATATGTCCCAAGGGTAAATTTCTAGAAGGAAGATTATTGCCCCAAAGGTTATTAATTATTTTTAAACTTCTTTATAGATTAGACTTTTTAGAAATACATGCTGATTTCCATTCCCCTCCACAGGTCAGATATACCTAACCCCAAAACAGCATGACTTTTTTTTTTTTTCATTTGAAATTTTTGTGGATTAAAATGTTACATTCTACTTTGATTTTTATTAAGTAGCTTTGGGGTTTTCTTATTGATTTGTCAGAGTTCTTCATATATTGAGGACATTACAGGGTTTTTTTTTTTCCTGGCAAATATTACTCCCCAGTTGTTGTTTTTTGGTTTTTTTTTTTGCCTTTAGAAGAAAAATAAACTCATCTCTATTTACTGGTCCTCTTCTTCGTAACAAAGGATCTTCGGATTGTTAGCATTCAACACATTCAGCAGCAAAAGTAGTAACGACAACAAATGCTTCTTCCAGTAGAATTTGCCAGGTGGAAATGACAAGCAGAGAGGTTCAGCTGCAACTCCCAGATCTCTGATACAGACCATAGACTATGTTACCTCAGGGTAGAGATCAGTCCTGACAGGAAGCAACCAGAAGGTACAGAGAGGAGCTTGTGAAGCTGATTGTAAGCACTGAGCAAAGGGCTGTCTTTGTTCTGTAAACAGCCTCAAGGCACTCACTACCTCACCATTCTTCCAAATAAGTACAGGGAGGTATCATGAAAACATTATTTAGAAGACTCTGAAATTGAAGACTGGTAAGAACTTCATTTTCATACTTTTTTAGTAAATGTAGAGAAAAGAACAATGCTTTGAAGTCTGACATTTTTGCCCCTTGATCCTCAAACGTATTGCATTTCAAGGAAAAAATAATTCTTCATGTCAGATAAATCCCTTCTTTGGGGACAATAACATTTCTTTCTAGATATTGGAATGGGTGAGGGCAGTATTTCTCAGTCTTGGCACTAATGGCATTTTGGGTTCAGGTAATAGTTGGAGACTAAAGAAAGAAAGAAAGATCCAATAGTTTGCATTTAAATTTTTGAAGAATTGGGATATTGAGAAATTTGCCTTTTTTCCCCTCTGTTGGTCCATACAGCTGAATTAATTACAGGGAGAAAGATACTGGAATCAGTGTAAGAAATCGTTGCCATAATGAAAACCATGCAAAAATGGAGTGGTCTAACTTCAGAATTAATGAGCTGGTGTTCAGTGGAGGCATTCAAGGAGAGACTAGATTGTTCTCACACAGGATGTGGTATAAGACACTCACACAAAAGATGAGGGATTCGAAGTTTAAGGGTATCTTCTAAACCTCAAAGTCTATAAGTCTGTGTTTCTTGCTGTCTTCCTTCTTTAATATTTTATATTCTGGAGTATTTTCCACAAGAGGAACTTATTCCTTTTAAAACAGAAGATAAACTTTTCCAGAGTACTCAAAAATCATCACACAAACTGCAAAAACTGGTTTCTTCAGGGCTCCACAGAGAAAGTATGCTTTAAAGAAATCAAGTTGGGGTGGGGGTCGCCTGGGTGGCTCAGTGGGTTAAACCTCTGCCTTTGGCTCAGGTCATGACCTCAGGGTCTGGGATAGAGTCCCACATCGGCCTCTCTGCTCAGCCGGGAGCCTGCTTCCCCCCCCCGCCTCTCTCTGCCTACTTGTGATCTCTCTCTGTCAAATGAATCAATAAAATCTTAAAAAAAAAAAAAAAGAAATCAAGATAGGGATTTTCTGCAAAAACGAATTCTATGTCCACTAGCCTTGAGCTAGAAGATTCTTCCTGATCTCTTTGAGGTACCATAGGGTTGACATGGGTGGTAGGGCCAATTCAGTAGTGGGGAGGAAAAGACACAACATGTGTGTGTGTGTGTGTGTGTGCATGCATGCACGTGTGCGTGTAGGGTTACAGCACTCTCAGGCAGTTTCCATAATTCATACCTACCAGTCAGGGCGCCTGGGTGGCTCAGCTGGTTGAGCGTCTGCCTTCAGCTCAGGTCACAATCCCAGGTCCTGGAATTGAACCCCCACATCAGTCTTCCTGCTCAGCAGGCAGTCTGTTTTTTTCTGCTCCTTCTGCCCTTCCCCCTGCTTATACTCTCTCTCTCTCTCTCTCTCTCAAATAAATAAATAAAATTTAAAAAAAAAATTAGTGCTACAGATCTTTTTTGAGATTCTAGGCCTACCCTGAACAGAGATGTAGTCTTTTGGAGCCCTGGATCTTCGAAGGCCTGGATCCTTTTCTTCATCCCACTAGAATCTATGGGTGACCAGAAGGCATGGCTTAGCAGGAGCTATGTTTTAGCACAAGACATAAGTCAACAGGAGCCATGGATCAACAGGGGTCAAAAGTCAGCTGGAATCATGAGTCAGTAGTTCGGAAGGATCCATGGATCTTCAAGAGTAAGGGGTCTACAGGACCCATGGATAAGGAGGAACTCTGGATCTGTAGAAACCCTGAGTTAGCGTGAGCCATGAATCAGTAGAGGCCATAGGTCAACAGGAGACGTGGTTCAGTAGGAGCTTCTGTTCATTGCAAACCACAATAGGATCCTTCATCAGAAGGAACTATACATCAGCCAGAGAGAGTCAGCACTTGGCGGTGGGGCAGGGCCTAAAAGACATATAGAAAGAGAAGAGCATCAGACTCTGAGGTGGCTGATGTCAAATAAGATAGCAGAAGCCATAATTAAGCAAAAACTACAGAGTAGCAAAAAACTAAGCAGAGAGCACTTAATAATATCAATGAAGTATGGAGAATAAGTAAGTCACCATCATAATAGGGTGGGGAGCAATGTGTTTCCAAGAGCATGTCAGGACAGCCTAGTGTGTACAGATGCATAGCATCCTGAACAGTCTAATCCTGAAGAACATTCTAGAATCTGTGAGAAATGGCAGTTTGGCTAGAGAGATTCTTGTCTTTCCGAATTTTCCAGGTATTCTTATCATAAACCCACACTACTAATTATTTATTTAGGTTGGACACCTAAAAAGAGGAATTCTTGAGATACAATATATAAGCAAAAAAACATTTTAAGGTTCTTGATACATATTGCTATATTATTTTTCAAAACTGTTGAATAAATTTGTTCTTACCCACCTCCAAATTAAAATCCTCATAAAAATGTATTCTCAAAGATACAAAGATACAAAAACTGAAGGTTTAGTATTGCAATCTATCAGGAGGAATTTCCAGTACAAAATTTTAGATAGATGCTTCATGTGTAGAGTCAGAAGGCAAAGGTGATTGATACTTGCCATTCTGACTGTACATCTCTAATGGTAGAGGTAAGTCAGAACTCTTTGGAGTTTTGAGAGAAAGAATCCAATTCACTTAAAACTGGGTTAATTCAATAAAATAATTTATAAGAGCATGTAACTTGAAAAGTCATGCGGTAGCTTTCAGGTGAGGCTGGATCCAGGAGCTTGATATCAGTCAGGGTAAACATATTTACACTTTTTTTTTGTTTTTGGTTTGTTTGTTTGTTTGTTTGTTTGTTTTAGGTAATGTTCAATTTATTAAAGTTATACATTCACGGACTCAATTCTTCCTTAAATTGAAGTCTAGCTTACAAATCTTGTTATTATATTTATAAGGTAGCAAATTATAATGATGCCTTTGTGTTTGCTTGCTTATTTGTTTCATGATTTAATATCTTTAGGTAGAAGACAATATTTCAGTAAGAGTTAAACCTCATCCACTCTTCTGTAGATAGATGGTAGACAATACAAATCTGAACAGACCCAATTACCTTCAGTATTCCAAATTTATAATTTGCCATTTAAGACCTTCCATTGGGCACCTGGGTGGCTCAGTCAGTGAAATATCTGCCTTTGGTTCAGGTCATGTTCCCAGGGTCCTGGGATTGAGCCTTGCAGCGGACTCCCTGCTCAATGGGGAGTCGGCTTCTCCCCCTCCATGTGCCCCTCCTCCCACTCCTGCTTTCTCTCTCTCAAATAAATAAAGAAAATCTTAAAACAAAAAACAAAGATCTTCCATGGTGGATACCAAACAGTCTTTTCAATTTTTGTCCCTTCTAGTACCCTATGTTCCAACCAATCCAAGTGGCTTGTCCTTTCATATATGAAAGTTGTTCCTTTCATAGTCTCGCCTTTGTCTTCATTGGTTTCTTGGTCTGAAAACTGTAGATCTGGCACCTGGGTGGCTCAGTTGTTAAGCATCTACCTTCGGCCGGGTGGTTTGGGGGTCCTGGGATCGAGCCCCATGTTGGGCTCCCTGCTCGGCAGGAAGCCAGCTTCTCCCTCTCCCAGTCCCCCTGCTTGTGTTCCCTCTCTCACTGTCTCTCTCTGTCAAATAAATAAATAAAATGTTAAAAAAAAAAAAAGAAGGAAAAGCATAGATCTTCCCACACACTTAAACCTAATCTAGTCAGGCCTTAGCCAAAGGCTACCTTCCCTGTTAAGAATGTCTCCTATCGGGGTGCCTGGGTGGCTCAGCGGTTAAAGCCTCTGCCTTCGGCTCGGGTCATGATCCCAGAGTCCTGGGATCAAGCCTCACATCAGGCTCTCTGCTCGGCAGGGAGCCTGCCTCCTCCTCCTCTCTCTCTCTGCCTGCCTCTCTGCCTACTTGTGATCTGTCTGTCAAATAAATTTAAAAAATCTTTAAAAAAAAAAAAAAAAAAAGAATGTCTCCTATCCTCTGTTGGATCTATTGCTTCCTTTCTTTGTGCTAGTAATTAACATATTCTGCCCTAAGTGATAGTTTTTCCTATTCTTAACTTTAGTCCTCTGTTGAAATTTCAACTTCATGAGAGCCGATATCACGCCCTTCTTTCTTTTCGTTTTTATTGAGGTAAAAATGATCTACAACATTATGTAAGTTTCAGGTGTGCAACACTATAATTCAACAGTGATACACCCTACAAAGGATCACTGCCTTAGTAAGACTAGTTACCACCCATCCCCATACATGTGAGTTGTATCTACTTCCACCCTCCACCTCCACCTGGTGGTTGAGAGTGCTGATTATCCGGGTTAGGCCCATGTCACGCGTCCACGCTTGGAGTCAGATGTTGAGGGAAATCGGACCAGCCTCCCCCTCCACTCCATGCTACATGACTTGAGAGACCTGTGGTTTTCGAATGCAGGCAGAGTAGGCAACTCAAAACAGATGCCCGCGAGGCCCATCTTATAGACAGGGGTGTCTTTGAGACACCCCCCACCTGCATAGAAGCTGCTTTTGAAAATGTTCAGGATGGTTTGGCCCTTCCATCAGTTATTTCCATTTGGTCCATCTCCTAGAACCTCACTATGATTTTCAACGTGACCATGGGACAGGCTGGGGAGGGAGGGAATGTACTAGCCTGTTACTTATAAGATGTGGAGCCAACAGGGCTGAAAGTCAGTGCCTCACATAGCCGTGAGAACAATGCGGAAAACTCCTTTGAAGCATCATTTAAATAACAGCATAATAGTCTGTTACTCTGGGGGGAGGTGAAGCCTGGAAACACACTTTCTATGGTGCACCATCCAGGAGCTTTCTGCTGAGAGCAGCCTGGGGCCACCTGCGTGGAGCAGACACCTCTCTCCGCCCCTCCCCAGCAACATACTAGAGGAGGGGGCACCAGTTCTGATTCAATTCAGGCCCTTCTAACATCTTGCTAAGCAAAACCAACTCTCCATGGATGCTCAGGAAATTCGAAGTCATCCCTCCTCCTGACTTGTTCTTCTCCCACATAAAGGCATTTCCAGAATATCACATGCTCCTGAAAATGTACTTCCTTGTATGTGAAACCTGCTAACAGTGCCCCCGGGACGTGTTTGAACGTGTAATGAGTGCCCGGGCTCCTGGTGTCAGAGCTGTGATGGAGAGGATTCTCTCCCCAAGGCAGCATTCTCTCCAAGAACTCCCACTAGATGACCCTGGGGAGCAGTTAGTGTTAACTCCAGGCTGCTGTGGTTGGGAAACCACTTTCCATAAAAACTCAGTCCTCTTTTTCCTCATGGCCCCAACTCTGGGGTGAAAAATGGAGTCTCCTACAGGCTGCTTATAATCTGCTTCTCTTCCCCTTCCACAGAATCTGTCTCCCCAGGGATCTAAATCTGTCCTCTTGGGACACACCAGTTGGCCGGGGGTGGGGGGGGTTGTATGTAATTAAGCCACGATGATACAGTTTGAAAAGTACCAATTATAAGAAAAATCAAAATGCTAGAGTCCCTTAGAGGTGAGAGGAAGAAAATTTACCCAGGAGATCTAGAAATCTTAGCAAAAGAGGAAGCATTCAAATTCAGTCTTGAAAGAACAGGAATGGGGCGTCTGGATGGCTTCTTAGTTGGTTTAGCATCTGCCTTTGGCTCAGATCATGATCTCAGGGTCCTGGGATCAAGCCCCGTTGTCAGGCTCCCTGCTCAGCGGGGAGCCTGTTTCTCCCTCTGTCCTTCCCCCTGCTTATGCCCTCTCTCTCTCTCTCAAATAAATAAATAAAATCTTTCTTAAAAAGAAAAAGAAAGAATAAGAGTTTGCCAAGAGCAGATGAGAGTGGGTAAAAACTTAAAAAAAAAAAAAAAGCTAACGTTCATGTGTTTATGTGTATTACATATATTGCCCATACAGTGTTTGCGTGTGCTACCTCATTTAGTCCTCACAAGAATCATATGAAGTGGATGTCGATAATATCCCCATTTTGCAGATAAGAAGACTGAGGCCTGAGGAGTTATTTGCCTTGCATCACACTGAAAGTATGTGGTAGACCCAAGACTCCACTTTGACTCTAGAGCCATGCTACCTGAAAGAACAGAGGAGCGACATGGTGACAAGCATAAAGGTATTGTGGTGATTTCAAAACATGTTCAAATTCTTTCATATTCCATCCCATGTATAGTGGAGTCGAGTTTCCCTTTCCTTGCGTGTGGGCTGGACTTTGTGACTTGCTTCTAATGAATATAATGAAGTGGAAGTGACAGTGTGTGGCTTTTGAGGATGAGCTTATAGGAAGCACAGTGGCTACATTCTTACTTTCTCTCAGATCACTCACTCCAAGGAGAGCCAGCTGATATGTTGTAAGGACTCCCAAGAAACCCTATGGAAAGGTCCACATGGTAAGGGTGGCCAAAGTGTCTGGCCAACGGCCTCCTGCAAACGGCCACATGGGTGAGTTTGGAAGCAGATTCTCCATCCCATCAAACCCTTACGGACATGGCCTTGGCTGACATCTTGACTGCAACCTTCAGATAGACCCTAAATCAGAACCATTCAACTAAGCCACTCTGAACTCCCGACCCACAGACACAATGAGAACATTAATGTGTTTTATTTTAAGCCACTGAGTATTGGGGTAATTTGTTACACAGCACCAGACAACTAATAAAAATGAGAATGTTTTGCATCTCCACTGTGCCTAAGCAGCTGGTTTTTGGGGGCTGAAGCTCAGAGTTTACAGAGAACCACCAAGGAAAGGTGAAGCGTTTAGGATAAATTATAAAACACTACAGCCCTTCTGCAAAGCTCAGCTCACGGGGCCCACTTACCAAAAGCAACTATCTGCCTCTCCAATCCTGACCCCTCTCACACCTTGTCAGAAAATGCTTCCATTTCTGTAACTCCTTGTCAATGCCACTAGATAGCTTTTATTACATCACTCTTGTTTTCCCAGCCATTTCTGGACATGCTTTTCTTCCCAAGTAGAAGGCAAACCCCTGGGATGCTGGGCCCACATTTTATTCATCTTTCTCCTTGCATACAATCCTTTGGTCACTGCAGGAGCCCCACAAATGTTTGGGGGATGAATGCTGCCCACTCTGAAACCACAGGGCGGATGGATTGACTTTTATTCAATTCCAGCCAACGTGCTGCTTTCTTGTCTTTGGCTTGGATGATAATGTCTGTGAGCAGGAGAGATTGAGACCCAAGAGGCACATTAGTTCAAAGTACCAGTTGGTGTGCTGGAAGCTTTCACCACAGTGGTGTGGAATGATTCACACCTACGTGGACTCAGGAAGGACGCATATAAAGAACCTTTATGGCAGGCCAAGGGAGATGGGGCAATGAGCCAGAGATAGGGATGTTCTTGGTGGTAATCTAAGGCTGGCAACCAAGGGTGGTGCCCATCAGTATGAACCATAGTTTCTTTTTTATTTTTTTTATTTTTATTTATTTATTATTTTTATTTTTTTGAACCATAGTTTCTAGGTAACATTTGATTTCTACTACATTTGATATTCACTATGGGCTCAACTCCTGCACACTGAATATGTTTGATACATATTTGATGAATGAAAGATTGCTCACGTAAAAGAAAATATTCACAACACCCAAGCTCTCCAGGCCATTCCTACAGATAAGGAGTTTGGGTCTTGTTTAAGCGGAGCTTTATGGTTAAAGAAGGACTCCATTCGCCACAGGAGGTCAAGGGCAGGCACATCCTGGGTACATCTTAGCACGACCAGACACTGGGGAGGGGTTCAGGTAAACAAAATACAAGTATGAGAAACACCCCAATTCTATCAGTTGATGCAGGAGACACCTGCTGGCATTATTATTGTTAGCTATCTACTAGTCTCCTCTCTTAGGAATAGTCCCTTGAGTTCCACTGGAGAACCACCTTTTTGCTCATTTTTACTCTATATAATTTGAATGGAGTCCACTCTCTCTATACCGGGATCCTGGGAAGGACATGCATCCTGGACCTGGCCAATAGAAACTCTGTATTCGCCTGGTAACAATGATCAGTTCAGGAATAGGCACATGACTCAGTCTGAGCCAATGGGAATCAGAAGGACTTTCGTGGGAATTGCTGGGAGAGAATGTTACCTGTTTTCTGGTGCCCCAGAGTCTGGCAGAAGTTGGCTTCAGAGGTTCTGGTATCAAGTGGTAGAAGTTGAGAATGAAGCCAACAGAGGGGAAGTCAGAGATTGGAAAGAGTATGAAACAGAGGTCTAATGACATCATTGCAGACCCTTCAGGAGCCATCTCCCAATCTGTCTCTGGTCTTTTAAGCTGGATAGGCCAAATTCTCTTTTTATCTTAAACCAGCCTGAGGTTAGCCTTCTGTCTCTTCCAACTTTAAGACTCTGACCCAAGGGACTGGGCCTTTGAATATCCAGTAGCCAAGGGCCCTCCCCTGCCGGCTCACACAGAATATCAGGCTCAAGGCAGACCAAGTTTCCACTGATTATTAACCTTAACTTTTGTAACTTAGTAAGGAAGTTTGTTTTCCCTTATGTATTCACCGATAAGTCCAATATATCTTTTCCAAACGGTTAAGCAATTATCTCCAAATTATTATTCCCCACAAATGTGAAATGCTACTTTTATCATATTCTAAATTTCCATATAATTTCCTTTGGGGTATTTCTAGACTCTCTGGTCTGTCCCATTGATCATGTATTCCTATGTCTTCAACTTACTGTTTCACAATTTAGCTTTATAATGCCATAAATATCTGTTGAATGCTCGTTACTCTCCACCCCCCCCCCAAATAAACCTCTATTCTCGGTTTCTGGCATGATATTCTTACAGATGAGAATTAGAAATTTCGAGGCGCCTGGGTGGCTCGGTGGGTTAAAGCCTCCGCCTTCGGCTCAGGTCATGATCCCACCGTCCTGGAATCGAGCCCCATATCAGGCTCTCCGCTCAGCGGAGAACCTGCTTCCTCCTCTCTCTCTGCCTGCCTCTCTGCCTACTTGTGATCTCTCTGTCAAATAAATAAATAAAATCTTTCGGGCTCTCTGCTCAGCGGGGAGCCTGCTTCCTCCTCTCTCTCTCCCTGCCTCTCTACCTACTTGTATATCTCTGTCTGTCAAATAAATAAATAAAATAAAAAAAAAAAAAAAGGAAGTCGCTGGGGCATCATTACTGTCTAATAGCCTGAAGAGTTTGCCCATTCTCATTCATCACACAATCCAGATTGCTTAAAGCCCTTAAATGGTATCTCATCCCTCTTGGATAAAGCACCATGTGTCCTCCCCCACAACCCCACCCCAGCCCAAAGAAACCCCTTCAAATCCCTTGCATCACACACTAGGATTGGCAAAAGCTGGTTCCCTCTCCTTGTTCACTGTGTCCCAGCCACACCAGCCTCCTTTCCATGCCTTAAAAAGATGATGCTCGTTCCAGCCCCCAGGCCTTTCTTTGCACATGCTGTGTCCTCTGTCAGAGGCTCACAGTAGCTTAGGCTTAATTAACTCAGTTTTCCCTTCACACACCAACTCAAATATCACTTCTTCTGGGAAACTTTTCCACACCCTTGAAATACACTGTTCTTTAAGGGATGTTTCCTTGTTTTGCTTCACCGCACTTAGGTATATTTATTGGTATTGTTCTTTGATTTGTTAAGAATCTGCCTCCACCGCGTTAAGAATCTGCCTCCACCGCGAGCATGTGATCTCGATGAAGAAAGTAACTGTGTAACATACTTTCTTTGCTAGGATATCCCCAGCATGCAACACAGTGCCTGGAACACAAAAGGTTCTCAACAAAATCCTGCAAAATGTATGAATGAATCTTTAGACTGTGCTTGTTTGAGTTAAAATTACTTTATCAGTGAAATTGGGGGATGTCATTCCAACTCTACTCATTGCCCCAGCCTCTGCATAGTAGGGGCTCACTATATATTTGTTGACCGACTAACAAATGGGGAAGGAAGGAACGAGAGATGTGGTCCAAACAGGCTGATTGCCCACAGTATCTCCTTTCCAGTTCATCAATTCAGCCACAGGCATCCCATAAACGTCTGCATCCACCTGCATCCTGTGGTCCTCTGGGATGCTTTCCAAATTCTGCCTCCAGAACCCACTTGCTTTGTTTTGCTTTCTCTCCATTGCTGATTGTCTGCTTTAGTCCCCGTTCCTTCTCTTTGCATGCTCGGTGGACTTAACGATCCTGTGGCTCAACTCCGCACTCCACAGCAGGAAACGAACCCATCCTCCCCTGGGAATCTGATACAGGCTCTTTTCTCTGCATTCTGAAGCCTTGGGCTAGTCCCATTTTTTGCTCAACTGTGCTTTGGAGACCACAGTCCAGACCAGAGTTGTTCAAACATCACTCAGAAGGGGAAGTCAGATGGCTATGATCCGCTGTAATTAATATTGCTATTTTGGACATTTAACTGGTCATGAATTAACTTCTAAAACCAGAAAACAGAGTGGCCTGTGTTATAGCTACACAACCAGGCAGGGCACTAAATCCAGGCCTCTATGCCTGACCAGATGGGCTATTTGAGGATCAGTTACTTTGGCCATTGGCCGCTCCAGGCATTGGCTGGTTATCATTCTCCAAGCGGCCAAATGTGACGGTGGCTTCATTTCCTGGCAGGGTCTTGGCTGTGGAAAGAATTGTGAAGTGCAGGGGAAAGAAATGTGTTGGCTTCTTGGGACCCGAGATAGCGTGAGGGCCCCCAACCCACATGGCTTCTTGGCATTTTCCTCCTGGACATACGGGCTTCTGCGTGGGCACCGTGGACTGTCAGGTCTACGCAAATGCCATTCTCAGACTCAAGCTAGAATCACTTCTTCTTTCTGAAAACCACATTCCTACTTCTCCAATCTGGACAAAAGCACAGAAGCATCTGACGTGAGTTTGCAAGGCAGTGGTCTTCCACCTTGGCTACAAAGTAGAACCAGTTGAGAAGTTTAAAAAATCCTGGAGCCCAGTTCCATTGCTCATTCCAGAGCAACGACAAGAGACTCCGGGCATCAGTGTTTTTAAAAATCCACAAATGACCTCAGCACACACCAAGATGGCGAACCCCTGATCTCAAACCGGAGCGTACATACGTGTCATCCATCAGATGTATTAGAGCACAGATCCCCAAGCCCCAGCCCTAGCCCCAGAACTCTGAATTCAGTATTTCTAGGGTTGGGTCCAGGGATACGAATGTGACCAGATCCCTGGTGATACTGTTGCTACCTGTCCCCATACTCTAAGTAGATCTGTTCTAGAACATTGCTCCTCAGTATCTCTTTCATGGAGCTGCAGCCCAGGCAGCCTTCAGGAGCTCGTTAGAAATTACAAATCTCAAGCCCATCCCACACCTGAGATATCAGAAGCCATGTTTTAAAAAGAGCTCTAGGAAATGTACATAAATAATAAGGATCGAAAAGCTTTAATGCATAGAGAGAACCAACATGAGTTAGCCAGGCCAAAGTTGACCAGCAGATATCTATATTACCTGGCCTCCACAGGATTTTTCAAAATTTAGAATTCACAACAGTTAATGATTAGGATTTTTTACTTCTCTTGAAAAATTGCAAGAGCTAGCAACACTGGGCTTCCATTCCCACATGATGACCACTGGGGACAGAATATACAAGCCTTAAGCTAGCACACGGCTACTTCCTTCACTAATGATGTCTGCGTGCTATCTGTAGGCATTTGTGTTTGCGGCTTCTAGCTCATCCCTTACCTCCGCCTTCCTCTGCAGCTGAGAACTACTGCTCCCAAGAATTTTATCTGGAGCCAGCCCATTTTCTCTCTTTGTACCTCACTCCATCCATCTATAAAATGGAGTAATAGCACTACCCTGGGTTCTGATCAAGGTGAAATGGACATGCAGGTCACACTTTAAGCTCTACACCTCTGTTTTCCACCCCTGTTGTTGAGAAACCCAGGATTTCTCGAAGTATGGTCTCTGGGTCAGCAACGCTAACGCCACCTGGGAACTTGTTAGAGATACAAACTTACCAGCCCCACCCCAGACCTAAGGGCTCAATAAACAACCAGCTGTTTCAGGGGAGAGTGGAACTTTGGCTGGATTTCCCCGGGGATGCAAGGGCCATCACGAGCTCCATAATTCATGAGAAGAAATTTCAGTCAAGACTCATGGGTGGCTAAAGTTTTTCAGGTAGGAGAGACCAGGGAAAAGTTTCCTCAGCTCCTTTCCTTGGACTCCCTGACACCTCGACCCATAGCTCACCTATGCTCCCATTTGAACCAATGAGCCCGGCTCAGACTTAGTGTCTAGGTAATGTACCCTGAGCCTGGGCATTCACAGACTCATAAGACAGACTGCAACTACTTTCACCACACTGACCTAATGCAAATAAATCATCTTCTGCCTCAGTTTCCCTAGCAGGCACCTGACGTCTGAATGCACAGACCCATAGCCAATGCTGTAGCTACCTCTACTGGATTGAGTTCCTTACATCATGTCCCCCAGCCTGAAACTGCTGCCCCATTTTGAAGATTGTATATTTGGCCATAGAGCTGGGCCAGCTCTACAGTGAGGTCATTTTCCTTGACCTCAGTCTCTGGCCCTGTCTCCAGGGTCCCAGGATGCCTCTGACCAGAGCCTGCCTGAGTAATAGCAGAGACCGGGAGTCACATGACCTGTAGGGGAAGACACTGTGAAGTCATACACTAATTTTAAAGCGGGATAATTGGCTATAGACAGAGTTCACACCAAAAATTTCTGCCTCTCGCTTGAGATTAGAGCACGCATGGAAACAGCAGTGATGGAGAAGGCAGGGAGATAAAATATTTTCCTAACGGTGAGGACAAATGTGCATTGGGCTGGATCGCAGAAAGATTCCTTCAGAACTCTTGCTCGGACAGTTTTTAAAGAGTGAGTCAGGAAGAAAGACTCAGCCATCTGGGATTTGTTAGGTTGAATACTGATGAAAACAGGGTTAGACTATGTAATTTTTCAGAATTACCTCCAAGCAGAGCAATCAGTCAGTAACAATAATAATATTGATCATCATAATAACAGTTATCATCTTTTGAATGACAGATACGACTCTTGGTATCTTCTATATGTTCACTCAGGAGTCAGCAAACTTCTGCTGTAAAGAACCAGCTATAAATATTTTAGGTTTTGTGGGATACATTGTCTCTGTCATGACAACTCAAATCTTCCCTTAAGCACAAAAGCAGCCATAGACAGGGTATGCTATTATGTGGGCATATGTTTTAATAAAACTTTATTCACAAAAACAGGTGGTGGGCCAGATTTGGGACACAAACTATAATTTGTTAGCTCTTGCATTATCTCCTTGACCCTCGCCATACTGCACAGTAGGTGCTTTTACTATTCCTATCTTACGGATAAAGAAACAGAATCTTGGAGAGATAAAGCAATTGCATGAAATCCCAGAGCAGTAAGTGGTAGATTCAGGATTCCAACTCAGGGGTTCTCACGCTGTCGTGTCTGGGTGAACCCTCGCACTTCCAGAGCATTTCATCATTCTGCATCCCCAAGTCCCAGATTCGGTTCTTTAATTATCTAACAATTATCGGATGGTCTCAACATACCTACCACGGTACAGCAACCTGTGTAACTCTCAGAACAGCTGCACGAGATAGGTGCTGTTCTCCCCATCTAGAGCCCAAGGTTCCCAGAGGATATGGTAAGATCTCCCAGTCCACCCGTAGTGAGAAGTCGTGCTTGGAGTCAGACTGAGATCTCTCTGAGTCGAAGCTCATTGATCTTCCCTCCAGACCTGTTACTTCCAGATTGGAAAAACCTTTCACAATTTGTGATTTACCAAAGTGGTACATGTCTATTGCACAGAAATTGGTACAACTATAATGATAAAGATGATGACAAAGAATCACTCATGATCTACCATCCCAAAATAACCTCTGCTACCAATCTGATGCTTTTTCCCCAAAATGATCCATGCCCATTCTCCCAAACAGTTACATACTAAATGAAACAGTTGATATATTTGTTACTTTTCACATAAGATTGGGAGGTTTTTCTTGTGTCATAAAATGTTAACAAAATCACTATTTTAATAATAACAAAATTTTCCATCTTAGGATAGAACATAGTTTTTAACAGTTTAGGTACATTCTGTTTTTTTTCCATTATAAATGCTTTGATTACATTCTTATACATAAATCACTGTCTGAATCTCCAAATATGTCCCAAGGGTAAATTTCTAGAAGGAAGATTATTGCCCCAAAGGTTATTAATTATTTTTAAACTTCTTTATAGATTAGACTTTTTAGAAATACATGCTGATTTCCATTCCCCTCCACAGGTCAGATATACCTAACCCCAAAACAGCATGACTTTTTTTTTTTTTCATTTGAAATTTTTGTGGATTAAAATGTTACATTCTACTTTGATTTTTATTAAGTAGCTTTGGGGTTTTCTTATTGATTTGTCAGAGTTCTTCATATATTGAGGACATTACAGGGTTTTTTTTTTTCCTGGCAAATATTACTCCCCAGTTGTTGTTTTTTGGTTTTTTTTTTTGCCTTTAGAAGAAAAATAAACTCATCTCTATTTACTGGTCCTCTTCTTCGTAACAAAGGATCTTCGGATTGTTAGCATTCAACACATTCAGCAGCAAAAGTAGTAACGACAACAAATGCTTCTTCCAGTAGAATTTGCCAGGTGGAAATGACAAGCAGAGAGGTTCAGCTGCAACTCCCAGATCTCTGATACAGACCATAGACTATGTTACCTCAGGGTAGAGATCAGTCCTGACAGGAAGCAACCAGAAGGTACAGAGAGGAGCTTGTGAAGCTGATTGTAAGCACTGAGCAAAGGGCTGTCTTTGTTCTGTAAACAGCCTCAAGGCACTCACTACCTCACCATTCTTCCAAATAAGTACAGGGAGGTATCATGAAAACATTATTTAGAAGACTCTGAAATTGAAGACTGGTAAGAACTTCATTTTCATACTTTTTTAGTAAATGTAGAGAAAAGAACAATGCTTTGAAGTCTGACATTTTTGCCCCTTGATCCTCAAACGTATTGCATTTCAAGGAAAAAATAATTCTTCATGTCAGATAAATCCCTTCTTTGGGGACAATAACATTTCTTTCTAGATATTGGAATGGGTGAGGGCAGTATTTCTCAGTCTTGGCACTAATGGCATTTTGGGTTCAGGTAATAGTTGGAGACTAAAGAAAGAAAGAAAGATCCAATAGTTTGCATTTAAATTTTTGAAGAATTGGGATATTGAGAAATTTGCCTTTTTTCCCCTCTGTTGGTCCATACAGCTGAATTAATTACAGGGAGAAAGATACTGGAATCAGTGTAAGAAATCGTTGCCATAATGAAAACCATGCAAAAATGGAGTGGTCTAACTTCAGAATTAATGAGCTGGTGTTCAGTGGAGGCATTCAAGGAGAGACTAGATTGTTCTCACACAGGATGTGGTATAAGACACTCACACAAAAGATGAGGGATTCGAAGTTTAAGGGTATCTTCTAAACCTCAAAGTCTATAAGTCTGTGTTTCTTGCTGTCTTCCTTCTTTAATATTTTATATTCTGGAGTATTTTCCACAAGAGGAACTTATTCCTTTTAAAACAGAAGATAAACTTTTCCAGAGTACTCAAAAATCATCACACAAACTGCAAAAACTGGTTTCTTCAGGGCTCCACAGAGAAAGTATGCTTTAAAGAAATCAAGTTGGGGTGGGGGTCGCCTGGGTGGCTCAGTGGGTTAAACCTCTGCCTTTGGCTCAGGTCATGACCTCAGGGTCTGGGATAGAGTCCCACATCGGCCTCTCTGCTCAGCCGGGAGCCTGCTTCCCCCCCCCGCCTCTCTCTGCCTACTTGTGATCTCTCTCTGTCAAATGAATCAATAAAATCTTAAAAAAAAAAAAAAAGAAATCAAGATAGGGATTTTCTGCAAAAACGAATTCTATGTCCACTAGCCTTGAGCTAGAAGATTCTTCCTGATCTCTTTGAGGTACCATAGGGTTGACATGGGTGGTAGGGCCAATTCAGTAGTGGGGAGGAAAAGACACAACATGTGTGTGTGTGTGTGTGTGTGCATGCATGCACGTGTGCGTGTAGGGTTACAGCACTCTCAGGCAGTTTCCATAATTCATACCTACCAGTCAGGGCGCCTGGGTGGCTCAGCTGGTTGAGCGTCTGCCTTCAGCTCAGGTCACAATCCCAGGTCCTGGAATTGAACCCCCACATCAGTCTTCCTGCTCAGCAGGCAGTCTGTTTTTTTCTGCTCCTTCTGCCCTTCCCCCTGCTTATACTCTCTCTCTCTCTCTCTCTCTCAAATAAATAAATAAAATTTAAAAAAAAAATTAGTGCTACAGATCTTTTTTGAGATTCTAGGCCTACCCTGAACAGAGATGTAGTCTTTTGGAGCCCTGGATCTTCGAAGGCCTGGATCCTTTTCTTCATCCCACTAGAATCTATGGGTGACCAGAAGGCATGGCTTAGCAGGAGCTATGTTTTAGCACAAGACATAAGTCAACAGGAGCCATGGATCAACAGGGGTCAAAAGTCAGCTGGAATCATGAGTCAGTAGTTCGGAAGGATCCATGGATCTTCAAGAGTAAGGGGTCTACAGGACCCATGGATAAGGAGGAACTCTGGATCTGTAGAAACCCTGAGTTAGCGTGAGCCGTGAATCAGTAGAGGCCATAGGTCAACAGGAGACGTGGTTCAGTAGGAGCTTCTGTTCATTGCAAACCACAATAGGATCCTTCATCAGAAGGAACTATACATCAGCCAGAGAGAGTCAGCACTTGGCGGTGGGGCAGGGCCTAAAAGACATATAGAAAGAGAAGAGCATCAGACTCTGAGGTGGCTGATGTCAAATAAGATAGCAGAAGCCATAATTAAGCAAAAACTACAGAGTAGCAAAAAACTAAGCAGAGAGCACTTAATAATATCAATGAAGTATGGAGAATAAGTAAGTCACCATCATAATAGGGTGGGGAGCAATGTGTTTCCAAGAGCATGTCAGGACAGCCTAGTGTGTACAGATGCATAGCATCCTGAACAGTCTAATCCTGAAGAACATTCTAGAATCTGTGAGAAATGGCAGTTTGGCTAGAGAGATTCTTGTCTTTCCGAATTTTCCAGGTATTCTTATCATAAACCCACACTACTAATTATTTATTTAGGTTGGACACCTAAAAAGAGGAATTCTTGAGATACAATATATAAGCAAAAAAACATTTTAAGGTTCTTGATACATATTGCTATATTATTTTTCAAAACTGTTGAATAAATTTGTTCTTACCCACCTCCAAATTAAAATCCTCATAAAAATGTATTCTCAAAGATACAAAGATACAAAAACTGAAGGTTTAGTATTGCAATCTATCAGGAGGAATTTCCAGTACAAAATTTTAGATAGATGCTTCATGTGTAGAGTCAGAAGGCAAAGGTGATTGATACTTGCCATTCTGACTGTACATCTCTAATGGTAGAGGTAAGTCAGAACTCTTTGGAGTTTTGAGAGAAAGAATCCAATTCACTTAAAACTGGGTTAATTCAATAAAATAATTTATAAGAGCATGTAACTTGAAAAGTCATGCGGTAGCTTTCAGGTGAGGCTGGATCCAGGAGCTTGATATCAGTCAGGGTAAACATATTTACACTTTTTTTTTGTTTTTGGTTTGTTTGTTTGTTTGTTTGTTTGTTTTAGGTAATGTTCAATTTATTAAAGTTATACATTCACGGACTCAATTCTTCCTTAAATTGAAGTCTAGCTTACAAATCTTGTTATTATATTTATAAGGTAGCAAATTATAATGATGCCTTTGTGTTTGCTTGCTTATTTGTTTCATGATTTAATATCTTTAGGTAGAAGACAATATTTCAGTAAGAGTTAAACCTCATCCACTCTTCTGTAGATAGATGGTAGACAATACAAATCTGAACAGACCCAATTACCTTCAGTATTCCAAATTTATAATTTGCCATTTAAGACCTTCCATTGGGCACCTGGGTGGCTCAGTCAGTGAAATATCTGCCTTTGGTTCAGGTCATGTTCCCAGGGTCCTGGGATTGAGCCTTGCAGCGGACTCCCTGCTCAATGGGGAGTCGGCTTCTCCCCCTCCATGTGCCCCTCCTCCCACTCCTGCTTTCTCTCTCTCAAATAAATAAAGAAAATCTTAAAACAAAAAACAAAGATCTTCCATGGTGGATACCAAACAGTCTTTTCAATTTTTGTCCCTTCTAGTACCCTATGTTCCAACCAATCCAAGTGGCTTGTCCTTTCATATATGAAAGTTGTTCCTTTCATAGTCTCGCCTTTGTCTTCATTGGTTTCTTGGTCTGAAAACTGTAGATCTGGCACCTGGGTGGCTCAGTTGTTAAGCATCTACCTTCGGCCGGGTGGTTTGGGGGTCCTGGGATCGAGCCCCATGTTGGGCTCCCTGCTCGGCAGGAAGCCAGCTTCTCCCTCTCCCAGTCCCCCTGCTTGTGTTCCCTCTCTCACTGTCTCTCTCTGTCAAATAAATAAATAAAATGTTAAAAAAAAAAAAAGAAGGAAAAGCATAGATCTTCCCACACACTTAAACCTAATCTAGTCAGGCCTTAGCCAAAGGCTACCTTCCCTGTTAAGAATGTCTCCTATCGGGGTGCCTGGGTGGCTCAGCGGTTAAAGCCTCTGCCTTCGGCTCGGGTCATGATCCCAGAGTCCTGGGATCAAGCCTCACATCAGGCTCTCTGCTCGGCAGGGAGCCTGCCTCCTCCTCCTCTCTCTCTCTGCCTGCCTCTCTGCCTACTTGTGATCTGTCTGTCAAATAAATTTAAAAAATCTTTAAAAAAAAAAAAAAAAAAAGAATGTCTCCTATCCTCTGTTGGATCTATTGCTTCCTTTCTTTGTGCTAGTAATTAACATATTCTGCCCTAAGTGATAGTTTTTCCTATTCTTAACTTTAGTCCTCTGTTGAAATTTCAACTTCATGAGAGCCGATATCACGCCCTTCTTTCTTTTCGTTTTTATTGAGGTAAAAATGATCTACAACATTATGTAAGTTTCAGGTGTGCAACACTATAATTCAACAGTGATACACCCTACAAAGGATCACTGCCTTAGTAAGACTAGTTACCACCCATCCCCATACATGTGAGTTGTATCTACTTCCACCCTCCACCTCCACCTGGTGGTTGAGAGTGCTGATTATCCGGGTTAGGCCCATGTCACGCGTCCACGCTTGGAGTCAGATGTTGAGGGAAATCGGACCAGCCTCCCCCTCCACTCCATGCTACATGACTTGAGAGACCTGTGGTTTTCGAATGCAGGCAGAGTAGGCAACTCAAAACAGATGCCCGCGAGGCCCATCTTATAGACAGGGGTGTCTTTGAGACACCCCCCACCTGCATAGAAGCTGCTTTTGAAAATGTTCAGGATGGTTTGGCCCTTCCATCAGTTATTTCCATTTGGTCCATCTCCTAGAACCTCACTATGATTTTCAACGTGACCATGGGACAGGCTGGGGAGGGAGGGAATGTACTAGCCTGTTACTTATAAGATGTGGAGCCAACAGGGCTGAAAGTCAGTGCCTCACATAGCCGTGAGAACAATGCGGAAAACTCCTTTGAAGCATCATTTAAATAACAGCATAATAGTCTGTTACTCTGGGGGGAGGTGAAGCCTGGAAACACACTTTCTATGGTGCACCATCCAGGAGCTTTCTGCTGAGAGCAGCCTGGGGCCACCTGCGTGGAGCAGACACCTCTCTCCGCCCCTCCCCAGCAACATACTAGAGGAGGGGGCACCAGTTCTGATTCAATTCAGGCCCTTCTAACATCTTGCTAAGCAAAACCAACTCTCCATGGATGCTCAGGAAATTCGAAGTCATCCCTCCTCCTGACTTGTTCTTCTCCCACATAAAGGCATTTCCAGAATATCACATGCTCCTGAAAATGTACTTCCTTGTATGTGAAACCTGCTAACAGTGCCCCCGGGACGTGTTTGAACGTGTAATGAGTGCCCGGGCTCCTGGTGTCAGAGCTGTGATGGAGAGGATTCTCTCCCCAAGGCAGCATTCTCTCCAAGAACTCCCACTAGATGACCCTGGGGAGCAGTTAGTGTTAACTCCAGGCTGCTGTGGTTGGGAAACCACTTTCCATAAAAACTCAGTCCTCTTTTTCCTCATGGCCCCAACTCTGGGGTGAAAAATGGAGTCTCCTACAGGCTGCTTATAATCTGCTTCTCTTCCCCTTCCACAGAATCTGTCTCCCCAGGGATCTAAATCTGTCCTCTTGGGACACACCAGTTGGCCGGGGGTGGGGGGGGTTGTATGTAATTAAGCCACGATGATACAGTTTGAAAAGTACCAATTATAAGAAAAATCAAAATGCTAGAGTCCCTTAGAGGTGAGAGGAAGAAAATTTACCCAGGAGATCTAGAAATCTTAGCAAAAGAGGAAGCATTCAAATTCAGTCTTGAAAGAACAGGAATGGGGCGTCTGGATGGCTTCTTAGTTGGTTTAGCATCTGCCTTTGGCTCAGATCATGATCTCAGGGTCCTGGGATCAAGCCCCGTTGTCAGGCTCCCTGCTCAGCGGGGAGCCTGTTTCTCCCTCTGTCCTTCCCCCTGCTTATGCCCTCTCTCTCTCTCTCAAATAAATAAATAAAATCTTTCTTAAAAAGAAAAAGAAAGAATAAGAGTTTGCCAAGAGCAGATGAGAGTGGGTAAAAACTTAAAAAAAAAAAAAAAGCTAACGTTCATGTATTTATGTGTATTACATATATTGCCCATACAGTGTTTGCGTGTGCTACCTCATTTAGTCCTCACAAGAATCATATGAAGTGGATGTCGATAATATCCCCATTTTGCAGATAAGAAGACTGAGGCCTGAGGAGTTATTTGCCTTGCATCACACTGAAAGTATGTGGTAGACCCAAGACTCCACTTTGACTCTAGAGCCATGCTACCTGAAAGAACAGAGGAGCGACATGGTGACAAGCATAAAGGTATTGTGGTGATTTCAAAACATGTTCAAATTCTTTCATATTCCATCCCATGTATAGTGGAGTCGAGTTTCCCTTTCCTTGCGTGTGGGCTGGACTTTGTGACTTGCTTCTAATGAATATAATGAAGTGGAAGTGACAGTGTGTGGCTTTTGAGGATGAGCTTATAGGAAGCACAGTGGCTACATTCTTACTTTCTCTCAGATCACTCACTCCAAGGAGAGCCAGCTGATATGTTGTAAGGACTCCCAAGAAACCCTATGGAAAGGTCCACATGGTAAGGGTGGCCAAAGTGTCTGGCCAACGGCCTCCTGCAAACGGCCACATGGGTGAGTTTGGAAGCAGATTCTCCATCCCATCAAACCCTTACGGACATGGCCTTGGCTGACATCTTGACTGCAACCTTCAGATAGACCCTAAATCAGAACCATTCAACTAAGCCACTCTGAACTCCCGACCCACAGACACAATGAGAACATTAATGTGTTTTATTTTAAGCCACTGAGTATTGGGGTAATTTGTTACACAGCACCAGACAACTAATAAAAATGAGAATGTTTTGCATCTCCACTGTGCCTAAGCAGCTGGTTTTTGGGGGCTGAAGCTCAGAGTTTACAGAGAACCACCAAGGAAAGGTGAAGCGTTTAGGATAAATTATAAAACACTACAGCCCTTCTGCAAAGCTCAGCTCACGGGGCCCACTTACCAAAAGCAACTATCTGCCTCTCCAATCCTGACCCCTCTCACACCTTGTCAGAAAATGCTTCCATTTCTGTAACTCCTTGTCAATGCCACTAGATAGCTTTTATTACATCACTCTTGTTTTCCCAGCCATTTCTGGACATGCTTTTCTTCCCAAGTAGAAGGCAAACCCCTGGGATGCTGGGCCCACATTTTATTCATCTTTCTCCTTGCATACAATCCTTTGGTCACTGCAGGAGCCCCACAAATGTTTGGGGGATGAATGCTGCCCACTCTGAAACCACAGGGCGGATGGATTGACTTTTATTCAATTCCAGCCAACGTGCTGCTTTCTTGTCTTTGGCTTGGATGATAATGTCTGTGAGCAGGAGAGATTGAGACCCAAGAGGCACATTAGTTCAAAGTACCAGTTGGTGTGCTGGAAGCTTTCACCACAGTGGTGTGGAATGATTCACACCTACGTGGACTCAGGAAGGACGCATATAAAGAACCTTTATGGCAGGCCAAGGGAGATGGGGCAATGAGCCAGAGATAGGGATGTTCTTGGTGGTAATCTAAGGCTGGCAACCAAGGGTGGTGCCCATCAGTATGAACCATAGTTTCTTTTTTATTTTTTTTATTTTTATTTATTTATTATTTTTATTTTTTTGAACCATAGTTTCTAGGTAACATTTGATTTCTACTACATTTGATATTCACTATGGGCTCAACTCCTGCACACTGAATATGTTTGATACATATTTGATGAATGAAAGATTGCTCACGTAAAAGAAAATATTCACAACACCCAAGCTCTCCAGGCCATTCCTACAGATAAGGAGTTTGGGTCTTGTTTAAGCGGAGCTTTATGGTTAAAGAAGGACTCCATTCGCCACAGGAGGTCAAGGGCAGGCACATCCTGGGTACATCTTAGCACGACCAGACACTGGGGAGGGGTTCAGGTAAACAAAATACAAGTATGAGAAACACCCCAATTCTATCAGTTGATGCAGGAGACACCTGCTGGCATTATTATTGTTAGCTATCTACTAGTCTCCTCTCTTAGGAATAGTCCCTTGAGTTCCACTGGAGAACCACCTTTTTGCTCATTTTTACTCTATATAATTTGAATGGAGTCCACTCTCTCTATACCGGGATCCTGGGAAGGACATGCATCCTGGACCTGGCCAATAGAAACTCTGTATTCGCCTGGTAACAATGATCAGTTCAGGAATAGGCACATGACTCAGTCTGAGCCAATGGGAATCAGAAGGACTTTCGTGGGAATTGCTGGGAGAGAATGTTACCTGTTTTCTGGTGCCCCAGAGTCTGGCAGAAGTTGGCTTCAGAGGTTCTGGTATCAAGTGGTAGAAGTTGAGAATGAAGCCAACAGAGGGGAAGTCAGAGATTGGAAAGAGTATGAAACAGAGGTCTAATGACATCATTGCAGACCCTTCAGGAGCCATCTCCCAATCTGTCTCTGGTCTTTTAAGCTGGATAGGCCAAATTCTCTTTTTATCTTAAACCAGCCTGAGGTTAGCCTTCTGTCTCTTCCAACTTTAAGACTCTGACCCAAGGGACTGGGCCTTTGAATATCCAGTAGCCAAGGGCCCTCCCCTGCCGGCTCACACAGAATATCAGGCTCAAGGCAGACCAAGTTTCCACTGATTATTAACCTTAACTTTTGTAACTTAGTAAGGAAGTTTGTTTTCCCTTATGTATTCACCGATAAGTCCAATATATCTTTTCCAAACGGTTAAGCAATTATCTCCAAATTATTATTCCCCACAAATGTGAAATGCTACTTTTATCATATTCTAAATTTCCATATAATTTCCTTTGGGGTATTTCTAGACTCTCTGGTCTGTCCCATTGATCATGTATTCCTATGTCTTCAACTTACTGTTTCACAATTTAGCTTTATAATGCCATAAATATCTGTTGAATGCTCGTTACTCTCCACCCCCCCCCCAAATAAACCTCTATTCTCGGTTTCTGGCATGATATTCTTACAGATGAGAATTAGAAATTTCGAGGCGCCTGGGTGGCTCGGTGGGTTAAAGCCTCCGCCTTCGGCTCAGGTCATGATCCCACCGTCCTGGAATCGAGCCCCATATCAGGCTCTCCGCTCAGCGGAGAACCTGCTTCCTCCTCTCTCTCTGCCTGCCTCTCTGCCTACTTGTGATCTCTCTGTCAAATAAATAAATAAAATCTTGAAAGAAAGAAAGAAAGAAAGAAAGAAAGAAAGAAAGAAAGAAAGAAAGAAAGAAAGAAAGAAAAAAGAAAGAAAGAAAAAGAAATTTAGCATCAGGGTCTAAAAGAAGTCCAATTGGGATTGTGAAAATTAATAAAAGGAAACCTCATTTAGAATGGAATTGGGAAAAGGGCATGGGGAGTTTCATGCCCAGCACAGGTCAATTAGAGACCCCACAAGAAGAGAGGTGCTTTAGACCCCCACGTAGACTCGCAGCAGGTGGAAGGAAGGTATCTTCCAATGCAGGCAAGAGCACAGCCAATGAGAGACAGTCACAGATCAGCCAATGAGAAGCCACTACACTTTGAACTCCCAGTTTCCTCCAATAGGCTTTTACTTTACAACAGCCCCTCCTGCTTTCCCCTATAAAAGAGCATTCCTGCGGTGTGTTTCTAGACTTGTCTGTGGTTTTGTGGCAATTTGTTGGTTCCGGGTTGTGATTCTCAGCTATTCCCAAATAAACCCATTTTTTGCCTAGTGAAATAACAGGAGGTTTTATTTTTAAGGTTAATGGGATTAAGATCAGAGATAGTTGGAAGTAATTGGGTCTTTCAATTCAGGAGTTAGATGCTATTTTTCATTTGCTTAAATCTCTGCAGATCTCTCATTAAAATTGTATAAACTCATCTCACTAAAAACAAAACAAAACAAAAAGCCCCCCAAAACAACTATTCTGAAGTTTAGGTGCACATTGCATCCCCAGTACTTATTTATCTTCTAAATGGAAGTATGTACCTTTTGACCACCTTCTGTTTATTGAGCTCTTGGCACGCATTTTCCCATTCTGTCCCAGCCCTTTGCCATCATCTGGGCTGGTTTTGGTGACCATGCGAAGCATGTCAGGTCAGTGACTTCTCTAAAAACCTTATCTTCCACTCCATCTCAGCCATCCACCCACCCTGCCCGAAGCACCCTCTGCCTCATAATCACTCCCAAACTCTTCCCTTCTAAATGGCCAACGCAAGCATGCAAACCTCCGTCCTTCCAACTGACTTCCTTGAATCCTTCCATTACTACTGTTCTTTTACTTGTTAGGCTTCTCTAGTTCAGTGTCGCCTGTATCCCTAGGGCCCATTTAGGAGAAAGAAAGCACAGGAGTTATTGGAATAGAAAGAATTTAATCGTAGCTAGTGTTAAACTGTATCGAAGAACTGAAAAGGGGAAACTCGCTCTGACTTTCAGGTAGAGCCACAGGGAGCAGCCGGCACCGCTAGCAAGTAGGGAACAAAGGCAGAAATTTGACGGCTAAAACATAGAGCGTGGAGGAGGGGACCCATGGTGCTAGTTCCCAGCCCTCAGAGGAGGGCACTAGACTGGTGCTGGTGTCTCTGAGAGTGCTGGGAAAGCTGCTGACCTGATTCAGCTACTGTTTCAGGAGGGGAGTGTCACAGCCTTCGGGCAGACAGGACAACATCACACCATTATGCACCAGTTCCTTCTCTCTCTCTCTCTCTCCCCCATCTCTATTTGTACCTTTCTCTTCCTCGCCTTCCCCCCTCTTTCCTTCCTCTCTTCATCTCCTTTCCCCCCTTCTCCCTCCTTCCTTCTTCCTCCTCTTCTCCTTCTTCTCCTTCTCCTCTCCCACCTCCTCCTCTTTCTTCTCCTTCCACTCCTCTGTCATCTTCTCCTCCTCCTCTTTCTCCTCCTCTTCCTCCTTCCCTTCTTCTCTTCTTCTTTTTCTTCTTCCTCTTCCTCTCTTCCTTCTCCTCCTCCTTATTCTCTCTCCCTCTCTCTCTGTATCTCTCTTTCTCTTTCTATTTTTATCCCCCTCCCTCCTTCTTCTTGTTCTTGTTCTTGTCTCTCCTGCTCACTCTCCCTCCCTCTCACCCTCCCCTTACCCCCTCCAACCCCCACCCCTTTCAGCAGAATGAAGCGGGAAGCCAGCTGGCCATGCAGAAATGTCATTTGCAGAGTACCAGTCACAGCTTCGGGTGACTTCCAAGCTGAATCAATAGCTTGACAATGAAAACAACTCTTTTGCTTTCCTTCCATCTACCCTCTTCTCCTGAATTTACTTCCTTGTGTGTCCAGCCTGGGATTACTTATCCAGCACTTGAGTTACTCTCCGGCTGACATCACAAATTCATTTGCGTCCAACAAGCAGATCGGCATCCCTGAAGACCATCCCAGTTCAGCCAGGACACCTTAATGACATTTCTCCCAGCGGCTTGTTTCTCCACTCTGCAAAGACCTCTTTAAATCTTCTCCACTCTTCTCAGCCTTCTACCTCCTTTCCACTTTCACTTATTTCTGCTTCAAAGATGGGAACTTCCTCTCAACTCTCTGCTCACAGACTAACCTCTGCACCAACCTTCCCACCTTCTCTCTCCTCTTTGCACAAGAAAGATGGTGTTCCTCGTGTGACGGCAGCTCCCGCTCCTGTTCTCTTGGATCTCATTCTCTTCTTTGTTCTGGAAACTTCATGATTCGCTTGTCCCCAGCTCCACTCTGTACCTCTGCTCGCTCTCCACCACCAGATCCTTCCCTTTGGCTTTTGCTAAATTTAAATTTCAATTCACTGATTTTTGAAAAAATTATATTTGGCAAAATGGCACAGCTCACTGAGAAAACCGGTTGGCAGTTTATTATAAAATTAAACATACAATTATCGTATGATTCAGCTTATCCCATTCCAGGGTATTGTCCCAAGACAAAGGAAAGCTTGTATACACACAAAAACCGGCACATAAATGCTTTCCACAGCTCTCTTCATAATTGTGAAGACGGGAAATGACACAACGGCCCTTTAGCTGATGGATGGGTAAAGAGACTGTGGCAGAGCCATATGATGGGCTACCGCTCAGCAATTAGGAGGGATTGAACTATTGATACACTCAACATGGATAAATCCGGAATGCATTTTGCTGGGCACAAGAAGGCAGACTTGGAACGGGACACGCAATATGGTCCCATGTATATGACATTCTGGAAAAGGTGAAATTTTGAGGACAGGAAACAGATCAGTGATGGCCATCAAGAATCCTTTGAAACAAACAGACACAATCTCAGAGAAAGCTCTTTTGGACCCCACCCTCCATTCTGCGCCATTGCCAATATCATTCTGACTGTCACAGGAACTTGTATTAAAACAGCTGCATGCATTTTTTTTACGACCTTTCCTTCCGTCATCCTTCTGCAAATGTCACCCCTGCTTTCCTGTCACCCAATCCATTGGGCAGCTCTCCGCACTCATCTTTCTCAACCTCGCTCAGCAGCATCCCCAAAGATTTGGCTCTCCAGTGTCTTCACTCAGCTTCAGGATGACTTTTCCTGCCAAGATCCTGCTGTAGGGCCTCAGGCCGCGAGCGAGGAAAGAACAGTGAACGTTTCTGCAAAGGAGCTTTGGAACCAGGAGCTAGAAAAGGTGGAGCGATCCCAAGTTCACAGAAAAATTCAGTATCTCACCTGCTTTGTACTTTATAATGTTTCGTCATGAAGACTTTCCCCCATTTCTCCTGCACCATTCATGAACGACACACAAAGGAGTCACGAGTGCACAAAAGCTGACAAGGTCTTCTTCTTTACTTGCTCTTTGCCCCTCTAAATGCATTCCCCAGAAGGACGGACTTCTTTTATTGAACCTTGAAGGAGATGTCTTTTCCTCCCCTGGAATGGATTCAGATTCTGGATTTATTACATGTCCTGTGTATCTTCTTTGATTGATTGGGGCTGAACAGCTGAGCGGCAACATTACTAATTATCCTCAGGATGTAATGCAGTTGAAGACTCATTAAGGACTCTCTAAATTTGGAAAGCATCCACTGCCAAACAAAGGGACTCTCTTCCCTCCTCAGCCAGGAGGAGGATGTGCGGTCAGGACCCCCAGGCCCTCTTCGACCTGACTTGGGCTTCATTTACCTTCTAGCAACTCCAGGAAAGGAGGGCATACCCTTAATGTTGCCCAGTGACAAAGACGAAGAGGATTTCTGTTGAAATGCCAACAGTTCATTTTCATCTGTTCTTCCCTAAGAACTTGGTAAGGTTTCTTTCCTGTGGGGCACGGGGCTGCCGTAGGGCGAAGGGATAGGATTGCTTTAATCGCAAAGCAGAGCCAATAGGATTTGAGGGACCGAACTATTTAGACTCTGATGTTTAAAATGCTACTGTTGAATATATAGTAAGAATCTTATGAAATTAAGGAGTTGTGACCGAATTAAAAAACAGAAACAAAAAACAGAGTGAAAGGGCAAAACGTATTGAACCTGATACACTAACTCAGACCATGCATGCCAAGTATTCAGCACAGGGTCTGGAGCATAAAAAAGGACTCGGTAAATAGTAGCTGTTACATCTCTTACTAATAGTTGCTGGAGCATTCACTAGGAACCTTCTTATTCAACATCTACTTGCTGTTAGGGTTCTGTGCTAGGTGTCAGGGATACAGGGTTAAATTGTCATGATCCCTGTTCTCAAAAGGCTTATGTTATGAGGGCAACAAAACACTCAGAGAGGGGCATTTGGGTGGCTCTTTGGGTTAAGCCTCTGCCTTCAGCTCAGGTCATGATTTCAGGGTCCTGGGATCGAGCCCCGCATAGGGATCTCTGCACAGTGGGGAGCCTGCTTCCCCCCCGCCCGTCTCTCTGCCTGCCTCTCTGCCTACTTGTGATCTCTATCTGTCGAATAAATAAAGAAAAATCTTTAAAGAAAATTAAATAAATAAATGAATAAACACTCAGAGAAACCATGAAAACTCAATGTCACAAGTGTTAACTTTAATAAGGGTAATGAATGCGATGTGACAGTAGGGAGGGACCAGCTAGGCTGGACAGGAGAGATGGGATTAGGAAGAAAATTCAGGGCTTTGCCAGATGAAGCATGAGGCGTGGTGCATTCTGGGCTGGTAAGACCACATGGAAAAGGCAAGATGACATGGAGGGGGGTGCCAGAATAGCCGGGAGAAAATAATAGATTCAGTGTGTTCATTGGAGAAGTGTGGAAGAAAATGGGATTGGAAAAATATCCTAAAGGCTGGAATCCTATGCCTAGGTGAATGGACTTAATCTTGTAAAACAAAACAAAACAAAACAAAACAAAAAACCATGGATTCAAGTGTAGATTTCTAAGCAGGAACAAAATAAAACTGACTTTTTTAAAAGATGCATTCATTGATAATAAGGACAGAGGTTGGCGAACTATGGCTTGTGGGCCAAATCCAGTTCCTTATCATTTTATTTCATGTCTCATGAGCTAAGAATTTTTTTTTTTTTTTGCATTTTTAGGGGGTCGAACATGAACCAAAAGAATGTTTCACAGCATATGAAAATGAGATGAAATTTAAATTTCAGTGTCTATAAATAAAATTTTAGTGGAAGCCAACCACACCCATTTATTTATGCCTCCTGCTAAACAACAGAGATCGTATAAAATATTTACTATCTACCTTTTACAGAAAAAGTTTTCTGGGCCCTGGTTAAAGGATATAGATCAGAGCAGAAGGTGGCCTGGCTGGCTTTGTCCATGGAGCATGCAACTCCTGATCTCAGGGTTGTGAGTTTGAGCCACAAATTGGGCTTAGAGATTACTTAAAATAAGTAAGTAAAATATTTAATTTTTAATTAATTCATCAGTGCAGACAGAAAACAGGGCAGGGAAGCCAGTGTGAAGGTCTGAGGAAAAAGATACTTCACCAGTGTTTCTCAAACCCTAGTAATATACAGGTCCCCTCACAAAACTCCAGGAGCTCTAGCATGGCTTAAATTATTTTTATTCAAATGTAAATTAAATATTTACAAACAGACATCTTGGTAAAAATCCTTATTCTTATACAACTCTAAAAACAAAGAAATTTAAAAATTAAATACAGAGAAAACAAGACCAGGCAGTTTCACATTAGCATCCTTAATTTAATGTGAGAGATGTCTTCCTGCTGCTACAAGATTGCTGCTTCGAGGTCCAAGGCTGGTCCCGGGATGCCTCAGAGCATGAGTGCAAGTGTCTACTGCCATGTCTGGGTGATGACTTAATTCTCTCACAACCTCCCCTGGGCAATAGATCTTCAGGAAACTTCACTCATGTAGAAGGAAAATTGGCACCATTTTCTGTAAAGGATCAGATAATAAATATTTTAAGCTTTGCGGGCCCCTGTTGTGACTACTCAACTCTGCCGTGATAGCTGGAAAGTGCTCACAGACGATATATACATAAGAGGGCATGGCTTTGTTCCAATAAAGCTTTATTGACAGAACAAACAGTTGGCCAGAATTTGCTAACCTTTGTTCCAGATCATGGACATCCACCAGGAAAGTGGAAAGCTGGCAGGATTTCTGTTCAGCTGATGGGCCAGGAGGCCACTGTGAAATGAGGAGGAGTCACTGTTACAACCAACAATAAAATTTACTTACAAAACTATATTTATGCAAACAAGAAATAGGGGGGCTTGTTTCTAGGAACCATAGTTTTCCTACCCTGGATATCGAATAGTGTCAGATAACAATGACCTCTTTGCTTAATGTTGGTACCCGAACCGACTCACAGCAAGAATCACATTGCCTCTTTTCTCAGCCCAGAATGTGATTTCCACCCATGGCTTCTCCACCTTAAGCAGCCCAGAGATGCTGTAGGTCATAACCACTTGGTTCCTGCTGCGACATCCCAAAGGGGCTGGAAATGACGGACCTGCACGTTGGCCACCAGAGACTAACGCATACTGAGAGTCTGAGCACCACTGCTGGTCCAGCTCTGAAACTCTAACATGCAGTCAGAGAAGCAAGCTTGGAAATGTTTTCTTTAATTTGATACCTCACTGTTTATCCATAGGGCAAGGCATTTGGGATCGAGTTTCGATTCTCTGCATGAAGCCCATCTACATATAGAATTACATCCTAACTTCCATCTCGCAGCCTGACACACCAGAGAATTAATTTCATTATTATTATTATTATTACTACTGCTACGACGACTACTACTATCCTTTAATTTTAGACAAAAAATTCATTTGAAAGAAAGAAGGAAATACTTGCGGGAAATACTACAATTTGAATAAGAAACAGACATGCTTATGAACGTGTTGCTAAGAAAGGAAACTCTGCCACGCATTTCCCCTTACCAGATTACTCTTCTCTTCCCAAGATAGTAAATTCAGCAGGTGGGGGGTGGAGATAAAACCCAATTCTGTGTGTGGGGGTTGAAACTTCTCACGTTAGTGAGTAGACAGGTGGCTATTTACCAACCAGAAATGGAAGGTGAGCTCTCCTGTGAGGCTTTGGTTGTATTTTGGGGGCTTCTTAGACACACTGTGTTCCTCTCTGTGTAATCATACTTAATGTGTGCTGCCCTCTACACTAGGCACTGCTGACCTGGGATAGAGATGGAACACAAGAGGGACCTTGCCTCCAAAGAGATGCCACCAGCAAGGGCGCCACCAGCTAGTGGTAGCTTTAATTAAGTGCTTACCGTATGCCGAGCACTATTACCATCTTAGCTTCACAGATAACGAAATTGAGACTCATACAGGTTACATCACTTGCCCAAGGACAGTCAGTATTAAGTCAGATCAGGTTTTGACCCTGTTTGCTCCGGTCTTCGAGCTTCCCTCCGGCCTTATACAGGAGATAAACACCTAAAGACAATTGCATGATATTCCAACATGCTACAGCATGGGAGGGCTGAGGCAAAGAATCTGGAAGCATCGGGCTCGTGAAGGTCTGTGATAGAACAAAATGACTAGGACCTGTGACTTAAAGGTGGGACACAAGTGCAACCCAGCTTCCGCACCCAGTGGAGTACTTTGCTAAAAAACCCATTTTAGATGACTTTAGGCTATTTTGGAGGGAAAAATAAAACCACAATCAATCAGGCTTTCCTCCTAGAGATCCCCATGGATGACTCTCTCACCTCTTTCAAATCTTTTTCCAAACATCACCTACAGGCATGCCTGGGTGGCTCAGCTGGTTGGGCATTTGCTCTTGGCTAAGGTCATGATCCTAGGGTCCTGGGATCAAGACCTGCATTGGACTCCCTGCTCAGTGGGGAGCCTGCTTCTTCCTCTCCCGCTCCCGCTGCTTGTGCTCCCTCACTCTTTGTCAAATAAATAAATAAAATCTTTTAAAAAAAAAATTCAGACATCACCTTCATAGTGTAGTCTACCCAACCACCTTCTTTAGATGGCAATCTGCCCCTCCTCTGGTCTCTGTTACCCCATCCTCCTTTTTCTTCTGTTACAATACCATGTAACTTACTGATTCTTTAGGTTTATTGCATATTATTATTGTTTATTACTTGAATCCTCCCCTTACAATCAATAAAATCAGTAAGAGGATGGATTTGTGTCTGTTTAGCTTGCCAACACATCCCAAGGTACTAGAAGAGTGCCTCGTAAACAGTGAGTGCTCAATAAATGCTTATTAAATGAATGAATGACTGTATGAACACATGACAAACAAATGACAGATGTAAGACAGGCTGACTAATTTTGGTGGCCCATCCCGGCCTTGGCATTCTGCTCCCAAGTCCAAGGAAAGCATCCTTCCATTTGGGATGCGAGCAAGTTCTCCCCCGTCTAGACCTGCCTGAGGTCTCCCTGGGATTGTGCCTCTGAACTGGATCAAACCTACACATTCAATAAAACTCTTATCCTCAGTCTCCTGCGCTCATCTTCATTCTGGTCCTCTGCTCTCCTGACATGGGCCGTTAAAGGAGAGAATTTAGTGCATACAGCGAATATTCCCCCACGTCTCCATGGCAGGCAGAACAAACTCTGTGATTTCAGCTGGAAATATTTTTTTTTTTTAATTCATGGGAGTGTCTTTGAGTTTGAATTAACATAATTATAAAATTTACAGGCATCCAGTGTGCTTTTTATAAGGCTTCTATAACAGATGTGTCAAACGTCTAGTTTTGAAAGGACTTCATAATTCAGTTGCGATTTCTTCTGGGTTAAAAATTGGAGTCTGGGCACTGGAGGTGGGGAGCAACCCATTTCTCGACGTGCCATCCGAATGCAGGATGAGTATAGTCTGTAATAAAACCTTCCTGGTTTTCTTTTGCTCATTACGTTGAGTCATACCCCCTTATTAGGGTGAGGAATACTCCCCTTCTTTAAAGGTTAAAACTGACTTCCAAATTCTTTTCTGAGCACCCTGAGGTATCTTCCTGGCCCAGGGTCTGTCTCAACCCCTGGGATGGAGGAGATAGAGGGTCCCAAAATGGATTCCTGCTTATTTACTGGTGACCAAATACAAAGCTCTGATTTGGTCATCAAAATTTGTCGATTTATTTCTAATATTTCTTGGATTCGTTCAGTTTTCTCCATCCTCACTATGCCTGTGCTGATTACAGCTACCATATCATCTTCTGCTAAGCTGTGAAATCTTGAATAAGGCCTATGAGAAGGGTGACCAATTCACCTGGGTTGGCCTGGGACTATCCCAGTTTTCAAAAGGAAAGTCCCACCTCCCAGGACTCCCACCCCCCAACTCCTCTGGGTCTGTCCATCATTCTCCCTATAAATCTTTGTAAGTCTCCGCTTCCTTGGTTGGCTCCAGCCCCAGCGACCTTCTTCCAGTTACTTGAACTGGACCATGATCTTTCTATCCTCAAGCCCTTGGTTTTCTTCTTGAATTGTTCTTCCAAGTCCTGTGTGTCTGGTTAACTCTTTCTTCTTCACCAGACGTTGGCTTCAACGTCACATCTTCAAAATGCCTTTCATGATCCAGCCCGTAGCCACAAGGTAATTTTTGACCTTGCTATAACCTCTCATTATTCTCTTTACTTTTCCTTCATGCCTCTCTTGATTTGTAGTTCTATTTTATCTGTGTAGTTTTATGTTTAAAAAAGCACTTCCCCGTTTGAAATTCAGCTCCTCAAAAGCAGACAGCAGATCAATTTATACATCCGTTTTGTCCCCAAAACATAGACCAGTCCCTGGCAAGTACTAAGACTTCAATAAATATAACATCAATAAATTTACTTTCCACGTATATTCCTTTTTCCTTCCATCCCTCTTCCCTCCATCCCTGCTCCCTTCCCTTCCTATCTTCTCTCCTCCCTTGGTCTTTCCCTTTTAAAGAAACAACTCTTGGAATTATTTGATAATTCTGCTGTCTTTGTGATTTTTTTTTTCTTTTAAGAGAGAGAGAACCTTTATGAGTAGGTGGAAAGGGGCAGAGGGAAAGGAAGAGAGAGATTCCTGAACAGGCTCCAAGCCCAGCATGGAGCAAAGCCAGGCTTGATCTCATAACCTTGAGATCATAACCTGAGCTGAATTCAAGAGTAAGACACTTAACAAACTGAGCCACCCAGGTGCCCTTGTTCTTATGATTTTTAAACCAATACTTGTTTGATTTTGTCAATACTACTTCCTTCATTTAATTTTTTTAAAAGTTTATTTGTTTGTTTATTTTTAGTAATCTCTACACCCAACACTGGGGCTCGAACTCACACCCCCAAGATCAAGAGTTGGCTGCCCCTTCTGACTGAGCCAGCCAGGCACCCCTTATTTATCTAATTTTTCTTTGGTAAATTCCTTATTTTATTTTTTGAGCCCTCAGACACATTTGCCACTACTCTGCCTCCCACCTGATTAGCTAGACTGAGTCTGCACATTTCCTGAAAAGACCGAGCTAGTTAAATATTGTCACTCTTTCTACACATGTTCTGCCCTTCATTTTCTAATCTAACAAATATTTTATGACTACCTCCCCGCCTATCTACTGAACCACTATTCTTTAAGACCTGGCTCAGCGGTTTCTGGTCTGTAATGCTCTCCTGTGTCCACCCCCAGATGAGTTCATCATTTCTTTGTGTTTCAAGTGTACCTTGAGTAGACATCCATTACTGTCCTTTGGCTACATTGTATTTTATACGCCACCTTCCCCACTAAACTCTGAGCTCTGTGAAACAGCGTCTCCTATCTGTATTTATTTAGGGGGAGGTTTAGATTCTGAAGGAAAGGTGCATGTGTAATTAGCATGGCCCTCTCTGCCTCCCCACCCCCTTAATAAATAAAAAGAACATCTGAAAAAGTAAGTACAACAAGTTAACAGGAAAATGGGCAAAGAGACACACAAGACAAAAAAATACTGGATCATGAACACTTTACAAATGCCTCCTAGGGCATGCTCTTGGTCTGTGAGGGTAGAGGGTCTTCTGTTCTCAATGAGGTAATATGTTCCGGCCCCTCCCAAGTATTTTTATCTTTTTTAGAGAATGCAGAGGGAAATTTCTTTATTTGAGACAAGAAGAAAACAAAAAGAGAAAGGCAAATATAAATATAAATGTGGTATAAATAAAGAGAAATTTTGAGAACTCTCACCCTGAATGGACTTACTCCCCACAAAATATGATTTTGCAGGGTTTGGCAGTGGGGATGGAATATGGATCTTGATCCAAGTAAAATAGGTTTGAGGTCCTTTCAGAATACGTTATGTGGTCAGCCAGGGAAGGATCAAGGATGTTAGAGCGGTCAAAGGACCCAGTAGATAAAGAACAAATAGCTCTTGCAATTTTACTGAGCATGATGTGACATTCTAGATACTGAAGCGGGTAATAGGTGGTGTGGCTAAGAATGGGAAGGCGGGGATGATGGAATTTCATGGAGGCAAGGGTGTCAGGGATGTTCGTGCGGAGCCAGTGAAACAGCTGACCTGGACCGAACAAGCCAGACTAGAGGGGCATGAGTATGGAGTCCCCTGGGCTCTACAGACAATGGCTTCCAGGGGAAAATAGAGATGGCGAGGTGAAAGAATTTCCTGTGACCAGTGGGGAGAATCTCAGAATTCACACAAGGCTTAAGGTTAGTCAGCATTAAGATTCCATCTTCTCACCGGTCAGTACCATGCTTTCATTCCATCTCATGGAAATGAAATAAAAGTTGTGAGATGCTCAAAGAATAAAACCGGTTAAAGTGTCTAGCAATGCCTTCACTGTCTATCAAAGCCAATGCCAAGTACTATTGAGGTGTTATAACCTACACTAGTCCGGCCTTCTGGCTGTCCATAGGGCAGCTGTCAGCCCCAGAGCTGGTTCCTTTGGTGATAGAGGACATTTCAGTGATGATCCCAGCTTGCATCTGAGCCTTTGTTCTGGAGCAACAATGAGTGAGGGTCTCCTCCACTTGCATTGGTGCCATCCAAACACAAGCTTCTTCGATCTGATGTAGAGTACTGAGGGGTAAGATTCTCTATACATGTTATAGCGAAAAACGGCAAACAAGGATGATTTTTAAACACACGGGGCTTTAAGCTGCAGATTTGCAGACCCATTTTCCCCTTCCTTGTTGCATATCTCTCTCCTTTCTGGGAGGAAACACACAGATCTTGGCTTGCTTTCTTTAAGGCAAGAGAAAAGAGTCAAAACAGTTAATCTCACATGCTTCACGTGATAAGAAAAAAATCAGCACAAGCTGCTGTAAGAGTTGATATTGGTAGGAGAGCCGAAGTAGAGGATTTTCCCCGTGGGTTTCCATAATGATGCTCTTGGAGGAGGAGGGACTCAAGGTAATACGAAGATCTGAGGCATGGCAGGCTCATGAATAACTCAAGTGAAATGGAAATGATGGTTACATCCCACAAGAAGGTAGAGGAATCACAGCCAGATTATGGAATTGTGGTGGCCCACAATTGAGGGTTATGATGCCAAGAGAAGTGATAAGAAGGATGAAGACTTAGGAGCCAAGGCTGAGGTTTGACACTTTAGCCACTAAGACGAAGATCGTGCTGTACATAGAGAAAACAGATGCAGAAGGAAAAGCCAGCCTACACTGTGAGGACGGGATGGGTGGAGTGAACCTGCCTGAGATGAGAAAGAGGTAGCTTCTTCAACTACAGGTCGGAAAAAAAACATCCAAGCCTCATGTTCTTGGAAAATGGGTCTCCACGCCAGCCATTATGCTGGATGGACTATAGTTGACGTGGGTGGACCACAGTAATCACTTGACAACTGCTAGAGTTTTAGTCTTGAGTACCCTCAAATCCGCACTTGCTGTTTCTTTCCTCCACCTCTGCCTTTCCATTAACAGCATCCACAGCTGGAGAGATTTTCGGTCCCCTCAGGTGAGTTACTGAACTGAACGCATGCCAAGTAGACATTGAGCGGGCACCTCACCTCACCCACTCACCGTCTCCCCACTTTGGCATTCCAACTTCATGGTATGTGTGAGTTGAGTTCCTGCCCCAACAAGACATCACAACTGTTACATCTCTGAGTCACTTTCAAATAGTCTAAATTTAACTACTGAATATGTAAGTGACAGGGGACTGGGGTTTAAAAATATTTGCATATGAACTAATTTTTAAACTATCTTGTGGGTCTCCTGCCATCATCAATGTCTCTGCGGGCTCTTCAAACATGAATTCATCATGTTTTATTAGTTCGTGCTGTTCCTGTGGCTCCCAAGGGGTTACCCCTTGGGAGAAGATCTTTAATCACAGTTTTGAACTATTGAACTCTTTGGTAAATAACCCCCCCCCCCACCGCCAAACCTCATCCTTAACCAATTTTGTTTCACTTCAGGGAAAAGAACAGATCTGGGATTGACTTGTTGGTTCCTAGAGATTAATGCAGAATAGCATTCATATTGAATTTTAGATTAAACCATTTTACTAAAGCCTTTAAAAAAAGAACTCTTTTTATCAGGTCAGACAAACAGCTTTGCCTCAGGAACACCAGCCGAGCCTCCAGGGCAAACTGCTTGTGTGTCATATCTCTCTTTCTTCTTCCACTTCCGCTTCCTGGAGGAGAAGGTCCTCAGGGACCTCAGATGTGGGGGCCGGGGGTGGGGGGGGGCGGGTGGTGCTCGGCTCCTGTGTGGCCAGTTGGAGAGGCACTATTCACATCCGAGCCAGACCATGTGAATTTCCTGCACAGTGGAAAGTGCAGGATCAGAGAGGAAAGGTATTTTCAGTTGTTTAAATACATGCGTAAATCTCTTCAATAAGGCTTTCTTAGTGTGTTCAAGTTTTCTAGAAGCGGAGCTTGAGATGGTGATTCTGGTGAAACTCTCTGGAGAGAAGGTGTGAGAGAAGCAGGAGAAACTAGAAGAAAACTCAGCGGGGGTATGGTCTCCTCTGGAAGACTAGCTTCAGCCTGATACCTGGGAAGCTGGGATCCACCTGAGGCCAGGAACCCAGCCTTTTATATCCCCAGTCAGTCAATGTCCACTGACTGTCCTCTGTGGCTGGGAGTCACCTCCCAGGCAAGGCAGCTCCATTTCAGCAAAAAATACGTCAGCAACTGAGAAATGAGCGTGCCACCAGTGAAGGGGACCTGGGCAGGGCACCCACAGCATCCACTACACTTGGGGAGGAAAAGGAAGATTAGAAAAAGCAAAGAAGGCCTCTCCTTTTAAGCTTAAGGAGCTTAAAAGTTGAGACCACAAGGATAAGTAAGTCGGGATAAGTAAGAGATTTGGAGAAGCAGGGAGAATGGTATCACAGGGAAAGGGAATGGCACATGCCCTGGGGTAGAGAAGAGAAAGTTGTCCTCCTTTTCTCTTTACTCAAGATGCCCTGAGCTCCTGATTCTGGATTTGAGGGAGATGCTATAGTAGTATTCCCATAAGGCAATAGCAGGACAGACCGCGTTTCATACTTTTGGGTTCTGCGATGGATCCAACAGATATGTGGAAGAGAATATTATGAGTGTGTACTGGGCTCTTCAGAATGCTAATATCAACTATAAATGCTCTAATGTCTGAATGAAAGTATATTTATCTGCTTTAGGGAAACGAGTAAAGGTTCCTGTACCGAATACTTTACAAACGCCTACCAAGGCCAAGCTCTTGGTCTGGGGTGGGGGGGGGTGAAGTGTCTTCTGTTCTCAGTGGAGTAATATGGTCCATCCCTCTCAAGTATGATATCCTATGTGTCATCCCCTATTGACTCATAGCACCCAAAACTCAGTGAGGATAGGTAGATAGATGGTAGGTGGATGAGTAGGCAGGTAAGTAGGTAGGTAGAAAGATAGATGGACAGATGGATAGATAGACAATGATAGGTGATAGAGGACAAGGGAGTGAAAATATATTTTTTGGCAGATGAATTCTGACATATCAAGAGCAACACCTCCCTAGGAAATGAAATACCTTAACTTCCGGTGAAATTTAAGGCACTGGGAAGAATTAACCCTTGAGTGTCCTCATCCAGCATGGTTCTTTGAAGAGCCATACTCAGCTCAGCTGGACCTGTGCAGGGCAAGTGGCTGCAGGGGTAACTGGCGGGAGAGAAAGGCTCCCATTTTATTTGCAGATAAAAGGTACTCGATAAATATTTATTGGATACTGAATAAATATCCTACAGAGGCCTCACCTCTTACCAGCCACTATAAAGACAAGCTGAAAAAGAGAAGAAACAAGGAGAAATAGATAGGACAACAAAGGGAAGATAATAGATTAGGGTAAGCTTAGAGCTATAAATTTTAAAGTGAGATAGGAGAATTTCAATTAGATGGTGAATTAAAGACAGACTGATACCATATCCCTAAGAATGTAAAAACATCATTTTGTTCTCTGTATTTCTAGGTCTGATTCTGGTTTTTCTTTGTTTATTCACTTGTTTTGTTTTCTAGATTCCACATATAAGTGAAATCCTATGATATTTGTTTTTGTCTGACTTATCTCACTTAGCGTAATATATTCTAGAAATATGGAGAGTAAACTGATGGTTGCCAGAGAGGAGGGGGTAGAAGGATGGACAAAGTGGGTGAAGGGGAGTGGGAGGTCTAGGCTTGTAGTGATGGAATGGATAAGTAACGGGGATGAAGGGTACAGCATAGGGACTAGAGTCAGTGGTGCTGTGATAGCATTGTATGGTGACAGATGGTAGCTACACTTGGGGTGAGCACAGTGTGACATATAGAATTGTCAAATCACTATGCTGTACACCTGAAACTTTTGTAATATTGTGTATCAGCTGCTCTCAAATTTGAAAGAATGTAAAAAACAAAAACAAACAACAACCACCAAAATACCCTTGTATTTTAAGAAGAATGAATTCATAGTAATGCTAGGAAACCAGAAAGGCAGGCAGCTGGGGAAGGACATTTTGAAGAAATCCTAGAAGACAGAAGGCAGATGGATCTGATTGATGAAGGAAACAGATCATGGAAAGCTGTAACCTATACCGCTGGAGGGAAGAGGCATCCTTCCTGTAGGAGTCTTTTAAAACCTCCAAGTTCACAAATATAAAGAATAGGGATGAGATATGGTACAAGCCCCATGGTAATTAATAAATTAATTATAGTCCAAGTTGCACTCACTGTCTTCTTTGCTTGCTGTACTCCAGCTTCATTGACCTTCTTTATGTCCCTGTGATATGTGAGGTATGTTCCCACCTCAATGTCTTTGCACTTGCAGTTTCCTCTCTCTGGAACAATCTGTCTCTGGACCTTTGCATGGTTGGCTCTTCCCTGCCCTTCAGATCTTAACTCAAACCACTTACTCAAAGTTGCTCTGTCACATCACCCTGCTTCCTTTCCTTCATAGTGGGCATTATTCTCAGAAACTGTCTGGCTCATTTATTTCTTTGTTTATCATCATTTGAAGCCTAAGTCTTATCTACTCTGTTTATCATAGTATCTACAGTACCTGGAACATTAAGACATTGTGGTGCTTGTGTCAGTTAGCTTTTGCTGCATAACAAACTGTCCCAGGGACGCCTGGGTGGCTCAGTCGGTTAAGCGGCTGCCTTTGGCTCAGGTCATGATCCCAGTGTCCTGGGATTGAGTCCCGCTTCGGGCTCCTTGCTCCGTGGGGAGCCTGTTTCTCCCTCTGCCTCTGCCTGCCACTCTGTCTGCCTGTGCTCTCTCTGTCTCTCTGACAAATAAATACATAAAATATTTTAAAAACAAACTCTTCCAAAACATGGTGGCCTCAAACTGTAATTTTTTATTCAGCTCATGATGTGGATCAGCTAAGTCATTCTTACCAGCTCATCTCTGCTGGGCACTTTTAAGCATCCACAGTCCTCTGTGGGTGGGCTGCTGATTGGATAGCCTAGAATATCTTTTTCACACACTTAGCATTTTGTTGATCAGGACAACAGAAGTGAAGAGAGCACATGCCTCTTGTTATCTGTTTGGGCTACTTCACAGGGCTATTTTGATATCTCAGAATTCATATGCAAAAAAAATGTATTTTGAACTCTCTAATCTTTTATCTACCTTCTTCTTAAGAGAAGCAAGAGAGCAAGCCCCAATGGGCAAACGATTTTCATGTCTCTCTTTCAGGTCACTTTTCTATAATCCTGCTGAACAAAGGAACCCACAGGGCCAAGCCCAGATTCAAGGGGGTGGAGAAATGGACCCCACCTCCCTCGGGTAGGAGGAGCTCCAAAGTCACATTGCAAAGGGGCATGGATACAGCAGTAGATAGAATGTGTCACCACTTTGCTGAAATGGCTTATCATATTATTCAATACTATTTTGTCATTCTACTCAATACATGTACATTAAATATATTTGATTTAAAGAACTGGATCTGGGGAGGAAGCAAAACATCTGGATGGGAAGCAAAGCAGAGTTTGAGGAAATTCTGGACCACATAGCAGGTACATTAATGCAAAAAGAAAGGCAAGGCAGCTTTTCTTTCTTCCTTCCTTCCTTTCTTTCTTTTTAAAGATTTATTTATTTGAGAGAGAGCCAGAGAGAGGGAGAGCACACAAATGGAGAGGGAGAAGCAGGCTGCCTGCTAAGCAGGGAGCCCGATATGGGGCTTGATCCCAGGACCCTGGGATCATGACCTGAGCTGAAGGCAGACGCTTAACTGACTGAGCCACCCAGGAACCCCCAAGGCAGCTTTTCTCAAAGAAGGAATACATCCAGTACCCCACTACTAAAGTGAAAGTGCCCCTTTTCTGACTTGCTATCCACAACCTGCTGACCTCTATGTAAAATTCTCCAATGTAGTTGTCCAGTTAGCACACCTTCCCCACTAGTTCAGAATCACCCACAGAGAAGCTTCTTGGCAAACAGATCTACACAAAACCAGAAGAAACTCTCCTTACTAACAGCCTAGATCTTTCTTCATAAACGTGAACTAACAACAAATACATGAGGAAAAGAAATTACATACAGGAGAAATAATAAGATGAGCAAATAGAATAATTGTGCTTTTAGGAAATAAAGATCACTGGGGGACAAAACAATCAAAAAATATTAATGAGGGGCGCCTGGGTGGCTCAGTGGGTTAAAGCCTCTGCTTTCGGCTCGGGTCATGATCCCAGGGTCCTGGGATCGAGCCCCACATTGGGCTCTCTGCTTGGCAGGGAGCCTGGTTCCCCTTCTCTCTCTGCCTGCCTCTCTGCCTACGTGTGATCTCTCTCTCTGTCAAATAAATAAAATCTTAAAAAAAAAAAAAAAGAAAGAAGATGTTTAGAGCCTTTTCTGATTTTTTCATAATATATGCATATACACATATATACATGTACATACACACCTGTGTACATGGACATACATACATACACGTACATATACAGATACATATATACACAGGTATGTACACATATACTCATGTACATGTGTGTGTATATACATATATTATATGTAATATTCTTAAGTTCCTCTGAGGACCCATCAGGTTGCTTTGTGATCTATTCCTTCTTCCTGCTCTGAAGTCGGAGAACTATATGAAGTGTACAAACTTTAGCCAAATTTCTAGTTTAAAATAGCTAAGTGTCATTTAACTTTCTCATTTAAAAAGCCAATTATTTTTTAAGATCTGATGTTCTAAGAAAGGAAATTTTGATATTACTACCTCATTGTTTTTCTACAAAATTTAGAATGTATTCCCATGTAGGCTATTTCTGGGGTCATGACTAGAAATCTACAACCTTCACCACAGTTTATTTCCATTCCAGTTGCAGATTTCAGATAACAACTGATGATGAATTAGTTTGTGAAAAGACTGGTAAACAGTTCCCATCCTGAGGGGAGTTTTGAATTACTGCACTCTGGATAAAAGAAAGTCCAAGCTTGTGGGATTTCCTGAAAGAGCTTTCCACTAAGGGTTCCACCATTACACCTGTAGACTTTAAGGTTTTAACTCATGGCAGTTCTTCATGTTTTCTAGAGAATGTTGTATAGTATTCCCAGTTTCTAGAGCTATTGAAATTCTTCATCTTCTCTTGAGTTTTTATATCCATGTGTGTGTGGGGAATGACTAATCAAAAGGCAGTTTTCTATCATCATAACTTAGAATTAAGTATGTTGTGATTATGTCACTCTGCTGCATAAAATCCTTCAAGGGTTTCCAACTGTATCTAGTGTGAGGTATAAAAGCCTCTCAGAATAGCATGGGAGCTCTTTACAATTTGGCACCAACCTGTCTTTTCGGCTTCATATTTATTCACATCCTGCTATATACCTCAAACTCTCACGATGCTGGACTATTAATCTCTTTCTCTAACCTGCCTGGTGATTTCAGACCTTTCTTCTTCTGCTTATACGCTGTCCCCTCTGCCTGAAATGCCTTCTCTCTCCTAGCTCAGTGGAAAATTCCCATTTATCCTTCCAAGTGGAACAGAAATAGCATCTCCTTTTTGTAGTATTCCCAGATGCCCAAAGCAAAATTCGTCACACCATTCTCTCTGGCCCCATTGCCATGGTCTCGATGTTGTGTCCCTCAAGGTATGTATGTTAAATCCTAACTTCCAGTGTGCTGGTATTTGGATTTGAGGCCTTTGGGAGGTGATGAGGGCATGAGAACAGAGCCCTCATAAAGGGGGTTAGTGCTTTTAAAGGAGAGGCCCAAGAGAGGTCCTTAGCTTTTGTTTCAGGGAAATTATCTTCTAATACATCACTGAAATCTTCCTCCCTTTTATTACCTCCATTCTCTGCCTCTGGAACCCCAATAAAAGAAATGGCAGACATCCATGCAGCTTCATATCTTTCTCATACATCCCATTATTTTGCCTTTGGCTCAGGCCTGCAAGATCCCATTGAGTTTATCACCAGACCACCGACAGGGTTGTTAACCATAACCATTCTCCTATTCAGTCTGTCCACTGAATTGTTTTTAGTGCCAAACATATTTTTAATTGCCAGGTACTCATTTCTGTTCTCTGATGGCATCTCTCTCTCTCTCTCTCTCTCTTTTTTTTTTTTTTCCTTTGGAGCAGTGGTCTGTTCTTATTTAGGTATGCACCATCTTTTCAATCTTGCTGGAGTCATTCATTAATATTTTTTTTAAAGATTTTATTTATTTACTTGACAGACACGAGTAGGCAGAGAAGCAGGCAGAGAGAGAGGAGGAAGCAGGCTCCTGAGGACCTCAGGAGGACCCTGAGATCATGACCTGAGCCGAAGGCAGAGGCTCGACCCACTGAACCACCCAGGTGCCCCAGGTCAGATACTTTTATCACATTGCTTTGTTAAGAGATATTAGTATATTAGTTATACCCTGCCATGTAACAAATTACCCCCAAACTTAATGGCCTCAAATAACAGCACTTATTATCTTATAGTTTCTGTTTGTCAGGAGTCTGAGTGTGGCTTCATTGGGTCCCTCTGGCTAAGGGTCCCTCACAAAGCCACAATCAAGGCGTGGCAAGGGTTGCGCCTCAAGGCTCAAGTGCAGGGCTTAACCCACTGAGCCACCGAGGTGCCCCTAAACATCTTATTTCTTAAGGAATAGGCAGAAGTGGAATTAAGAACAACATACAGTTGACCTTTGAACAACACAGGTTTGACCTGAACAGGTCCACTTAAACACATAAATACACTGGAAAGTTTTTGGAGATTTGCAACAATTTGAAAATACTTGCAGACAAACCATGTAGCCTAGAAATAGGAAAAAAAAAAAAAAAGGAAAGAAAGAAAGAAAAAGAAAGAGAAAGGGAAAAAAAGAAAGAAAAGAAAAAGTTATTTTAAGAATACAGTATATAGTACATATAGCATACAAAACGTGTGTTAGTCAACTGTTCATTATCAGTAAGGCTTCCAGTCAACAGTAGGCTATTAGTAGTTATGTTTTTGGAGACTCAAATTTATATGTGGATTTTTGACTGCATAGGAGGTTGGTGTTCCTAACCCCCATGTTGTTCAAGGATCCACTGTATAATCTCAGTGATGTATCTTAGACTTATGTTTTAAAGATTTATAGCATGAAGATATACATGTTTCTCAGAAAAGTCTTTGAAAGAGTACTAATACAGGAAAAAGAAATATGCCTTATAAAGCATTTGTTGTGTTTGTATTATCAATAAAATGCAGGAAATTGTTTGCTCTATGAAAGAAGAAATGGAAAATTATATGATAAGTTGAGAGATTGAGATATAAAGAGAGAGGGTATCATGATGATGGACATAGAGATAAATAAAGAAGACATATTCTGAAAAGAATAAAATTTTCCTTGAGATTAAATGTAGCTTGGAAACAATAATGACCAGAATTTATACTACTGGGAATTCAATCAATAATATTGAAGACATTCTTATGAAACTCTCTCAGAAAGAAGGGGATAAAGAAAAAGAAATTAAAAAATGAGTGAGAAGATTCCAGAGATGGAAGAGATGTCCACTATAAGAATGACTGGGATGACTGGAATGACAGAAGGAAAAGCAATATTTATGTCAGAAAATTTTCTCCAAAACTCAAGGAAGACCCCAGTCATCAAAAGGATATATCATATACTAGGTAAAATTAATGAGAAGAAAATGTCACCATAATATATATTGAGAAAGTTTTTGACTTTAAAGAATAAATAAAGTTTTCTAGGTATCCAGGAAGAAATAGGAAAATGGTCATATTGGCACTGCACTCCTCATCTTCAATTCTAGAAAACAAAGGAACAAGGTGTGTAGACAGAGATGAAGGGCAAAATTTTGTGAGATAAACATTCTGTAGCCAGATAATCTCATTCAGGAGTGAAGACAAAAACAAAAACAAAAAGGCTTTACACTAATATTCCTTGCATAGAAAATACAGCATTCTGTTTAGCAACGTACTACAAACATGGTTAAAATATGACTCAGACTCAGAAAAAAAATTAGCAGCACATAACATAGACCAACAGTTAATATCAATACTGAAGAAGGAGTTCCAAAATCCAATTAGTGGATGGGTAAAGGATATGAATAAACAATTCATATGTTTATCAATTCATGTTTCTCATATTCCTGAGAAATAAATATAGAGGAACAATAGGCAAAGATGTTAGAATTCATTTAAAATGAGCTTGAGGGGTGCCCTGGTGGCTCAGTTGGTTAAATGTCTGCCTTCAGCTCAGGTCATGATCTCAGGGTCCTGGGATTGAGCCTCCTATTGGGTTCCCTGCTCAGTGGGGAGTCTGCTTCTCCCTCTCCTGCTCTCTTGCTTGTGCTCTCTCTCAAATAAATGAATAAAATCTTAAACCAAAAAAGAAAATGAGCTTGAGTAGGAGCACCTGGGTGGCTCAGTCAGTTAAGTGTCTGACTCTTGGTTTTGGCTCAGGTCATGATCTCAGGTCGTGAGCTCAAGCCTGGAGTTGGGCTCTGCACTCAGTGTGGAGTCTGCTTGGTATTCTCTCTCCTACCGCCTCTGCCCCCCACCCTCATGTTCTCTCTCTCTCTCAAATCAATCAATCAATGAATCAGTCAATCTTTTTTAAAAAGAAATTTTAAATACTAAGAACAGAAGTGGACATAACACAGAAATACAGTGAGAGTTGGTCAAATTTAAGGAAGAAAAACAGAAGAAAAAAGACAAAACCATCTCTGAAATGAAGACTAAAATGGAATTCACCTCAGGAAGAATGCACATGAATGTGAAAATTTAATAAAAACACTGAAGAAAGGCATTAAACCACCAAATGGTTAAAATAAAAAACAGGGAAAGAAGGTCCAACACACATATAATGAGAAAATCTGTGATTGGGGGAGGGAAAAACAATGGAATACAACGAGTACTTAAGACTGCAATCCAGGGGTGCCTGGGTGGCTCAGTCAGTTGAGCATCTGATGCTTGATTTCAGCTCAGGTCATGATCTCAGGGTTCTGGGATAGAGCCCCACATTGGGATCCACACTTAGTAGGGAATCTGTTTGAGATCCTGTCTCTCCCCCATCTTTGACCCTCCCCTGCTAGGAGAAGTTCACTTTCACGCTCTCTCTCTCTCTCTCTCTCTCTCTCAAATAAATACATAAAATATTTTTTAAAAATAAGTAAATAAAACTGCAACCCACAAAAACTCTCTGGAAATAAAAGACAACCTAAATCTGCATTTTGAAAGGGACCACAGTCTTCCTGAGAAAACTGGAACATTAATTCTAAGCCATATCTTAATGGAATAATTAAATTTCAAGATGAAGGAAAAAAGTCTTCTGAGCTTCCAGGCAGAAAACAACAATCATATTTATTTACAAGAATGAAACAATTAGGCTGACATGAGACTTTTTAAAAAGCAACAAATGATTCAAGGGAACAAAAGTTATCAAAGAAAGAAAGCAAGCACTAACCCAAGATTTTATACCCAGAAAGTTGTCCTACAAGTATTGAGACTATAGGACAGTGGTTTTCAACTGAAGCAATCCATCTCCCATCCCCTTCGAAACATTCAGAAATGTCCGAGGACCTTTTCTGTTGTCCTGACTAGGGGATGAAGTGTTACCTGACATCCAGTGGTTAGCTATCAGGAAATCTGTTAAAGACCTACTATGTGAAGAGTAGTCCACCCAGGGGTGCCTGGGTGGCTCAGTGGGTTAAAGCCTCTGCCTTGTGCTCAGGTCATGATCCCAGGATCCTGGGATCGAGCCCCGCATCAGGCTCTCTGCTCAAGCACGGAGCCTGCTTCCCCACCCCCCTCTCTGCTTGCCTCTCTGCCTACTTGTGATCTCTGTCTGTCAAATAAATAAATAAAATCTTTAAAAAAAAATTATGCACCCCAAAATGATAATGGTTTTGAGCCTGAAAAGCCCTGCTATGAAAGGAGTTTTGAAGATGCAAACATTCAGGGAATTCTGTATACTTGTGCCCATCCTACAGAATTTATTTGAGGATGAACTTCAGCCGAACAAGAGAGAATTGGGAGAATTTTGGCAAAAGGGCTCATGGTGATCATTTAATATGTTTAATTGTGGAAATGAGACTAAAACAAGAAAGGGGACATGTGTGACAGAATAGTATACAAATATTACATATGTTTAAAAAATGGTGCATATATTGTATGTTCTGATGATTTGGAAAGATGCAACTAAGCATGGTAATGTTCTACATATTCAAAACTAAAACCTAATCATCAGGATGGGAAAGAAACAAAACCTAAATTGAGTGTAAATGGAGACAAATGAATCCATTTGTTTTGTGAATTTAAGACATAATCAACTACAGGGGAAAATAATAATGCAAACATTTGAACACAGTACTTTTACTGTATACCATCAATGTAAAGAACAAAAGTATGACAAATTAATCTTGAACTTGTCTTAGCAGATATTCTTTTCATGGTTTATGGTTGCCACAATCCCGAAACAATTTTCTGTCTGATGCAAGATTGTGTAAATGGGTAAGGGTGTTGATGTTTGGGAACCAGGGATCTGAGGGTTTGAGGAGCAAAGCAAGAAAGAACTTTGGAGTGTTTAAATCAGAACTGAAGAGGTATCAGCATAAATCTGTGGTTTCTAATATACAAATATAAACAATTCATGGCTCTGTCCACTGAAAGGACCTACAGGCAATGATATCTCAGTGACAATAAGCAAACCCAGGGCCCACATCTTAGTTTTAATCCCCAACAAAGAGAACAAGGAATGGTTAGAGAAAGTAATAATTCCAGACTGGGATAGTAAAGTTTCAAGAACTTATATCTTGTGCCAAAAGCGAAGTAAGCACTAAAAAACAAAACAAAACAAACAAACAAAACTTGTGGGGACTTATCAAAAGGACACATGAACCTTAAAGGGAATCCCATTGGCCAGATCTGGGAAAAATTGAGTATCAAAATTAGTAAGACCAGTAATATATTATAACCCACTGACTAAAATAGTAACATATTAATCCATGCAGATAGTAAGTGGACAAGCGAATGGATAGATGGATAAATGGGTAGACAGACATATAGAAAGATGGACATCAAGACAGCCAACTAGTTAGCTAGATAAATAGATAAAACGAAAATGCTTCCTTCAGCAAAAATGCCAACTGATAAATGTGGAGAAAGTAGTAGAGCTAGAAAATCATCATTTTGAAATCATTATATTAAAGATTTGTTTAGGGGTGCCTGGGTGGCTCAGTCAGTTAAGCGTCTGCCTTCGGCTCAGGTAATGATCCCAGGGTCCTGGGATTAGGCCCCACCTCAGGGTCCCCGCTCCACAGGAAGCTTGCTTCTCCCTCTCCATCTGCCTGCCGCTCCCCATGCTTATGTGCACGCTTTCTGTCAAATAAATAAATAAAATCTTTAAAAAAAATAAATATTTGTTTAGACAATACTTGTCAATGGGTACTATATCTAGGAGATGAAAGTCTGATAAGGAATAAAATATTTGCACGATCTGTAAGTGTCTTCCTTCAGAGAATTAATTAGTTACAAGTGGATAATAGTATTAACACAGAGAAGCTAAGCTAGTTTTGGGGAGGAAATGTTTTTTCTTCTACCCTTCTAGATTTTTTGGCTGATCTAATAATCAGATTAACATAAGACAGATAACAGAGGGAAAACAAATTGAATTCCGAATGTATGGGGGCCACATAAGAATATGAGACCCAGGGACAAGCCAGACAATGGAGTCTGACATGCCATTTTGAGCTAAGGAGTGGCATGGGGCTCCTGGGGGGAGCAGGGAGATTCATAGGATAATAAGAGCAGATTTGGGGATGCCTGGGTGGCTCAGTCTGTGAAGTGTACAACTCTTGGTTTCAGCTCAGGTCATGATCTCAGGGTCCTGGGATCAAGCCCCATATTAGCCTCCTGCTCAACATGGAGTTGGTTTGAGATTTTCTCTCTCCCTCGCCCCCTGCCTCTCCCCTTGCTGGCTCTCTTTCTCAAATAAATTAATTAATTTTTTTTAAAAAAGAGCAGATGTTTGGTCATTAGATGTTTGTCCTGCCAAAGAGATAGGTCATTCAGATAAAAAAGTCATCTCTTGGTAACACCTATCTTTCTGGGCCAGACCTCCCATCTAAATTCTTTTCAATAATTGAAGGGACAGGTAAAAGTTTTTCTTGAGTCTGTTGGGTCTTAATTGCCTTCAACTCAAAATTGTCCATGTGCTAAAATGGCACATCTTGGGGGGACTTTTTCTAAAGCCCTTTGCTGGACAACACTTTCATCAGATGAGAAAAATTAAAATGACCAACGAGTGGGCAAATGGTTTTAATGTGCCTCTAGATGTAACACAGCATCACTTTTACAGTACTCTAGCCAGGAATGTAAAACGCCAATTTAATCATAAAGAAACATCAGACCAACCCAAATGGAGGGACATTATATAAAATAACCCGCCATGTTCTGCAAAAATGTCTAAGTCATGAAAAACAATGAAAGGCTAAGGACTGCTTCCAGATTAAAGGAGACTAAACGGCAATAATGATTAAATGCAAAACATGATTCTGGACAGGATCCTGTACCAGTGTGGGGGGGAAATGGCTATAAAGCCATTATTGGGACAATTGACAAAATTGGTATATAAACTGTGCAGTAGATAAAAGTGCTATATCAACATTAAAATCCCTGAGCTTGATGCGTGTACTGTGGTTACATCAATAAGAGAATATTATTGTTTTTAGAAAATATACAGTGTATTATTAGCAGATAAATTGGTATTATATATGCAAACGTCTCTGAAATCAGAAAAAAACGAGAAAAGGGAAGAGACAACGACACTTGTGGCCTGGCGAAACGTTAACAAGTGGTGAATCTTACTGAGGGTGTGTGGGAGTTCAGTGTATTAATCTTGTCAATGTTATGTAAATTTCATATATATATATTTGAATTAAAAATAACTGGAGGGGGACGCCTGGGTGGCTCAGTTGGTTAAGCAGCTGCCTTCGGCTCAGGTCATGATCCCAGCGTCCTGGGATCGAGTCCCACATCGGGCTCCTTGCTCAGCAGGGAGCCTGCTTCTCCCTCTGCCTCTGCCTGCCATTCTGTCTGCCTGTGCTTGCTCTCTCTCCCTCTCTCTCTCTCTCTGACAAATAAATAAATAAAATCTTTAAAAAAAAAAATAACTGGAGGTAAAAATATAAATTGTCACCAAATTTTAGTTCTTCATATTATGGAAGGCATATTCACACAGTTGAATCAGAATTCTGCAGCTAATATATACATACATGTGTGTATACATGAATGTGTGATATTTATATAGGGACTAGGTATATTCCCCAATTGGAAATAATCTAAATGTCCAACAGCAGGATTCCTTAATCTCTTACAGTAGATGAATTTCTATGTAATAATCCGTGGACTTTAGACGAAATGGGGTTGGGACGCCTGGGTGGCTCAGTTGGTTAAGCCGCTGCCTTCAGCTCAGGTCATGATCCCACGGTCCTGGGATCGAGTCCCACATCGGGCTCCTTGCTCAGCGGGGAGGCTGCTTCTCTGCCTCTGCCTGCTGCTCGGCCTGCTTGTGATCTCTCTCTCTCTCTCTCTCTCTCTGACAAATAAATAAATAAATAAAATCTTAAAAAAAAAAGTACTTGTTTAAAAAAAATAAATAAAAGAAATGGGGTGGATCTAAATGTACTAATAAGAAAAGTCTCCTAAATCTTGGGGACAACATGAATTTGGTAAATAATAGTACTTATTGCATAGCCCATTGTTTATTTACTGTTATAAACAGGAAAAATAAACCCATCAGCGCCTCGCAAACCGTTAACAACTGCTACTTAGAGCAGGTCTAGACTTTAGGATAGATTAGGTTCTGAAAGAATATTTGTAAATCCATACATTTTCAAGTCCCAAGTAACTAAGACAGATATAAACCTGAGATCCTCATTACATTTCTGCTTAACAAGAATATGAATCAATTTCTTTGAAGCTTGAAAAGCAGGCATAGTCTTCTCCCTCTTCTATACATATTTTCTAGCAGATTTATTTTCCCCAAATAGATAAATTTTGTCTTCCTCAGAAATCTGTTAAGTCAGGTATTTGTCTCTCCCTGAATAATCTTTGCTAGTGACATACATTATTCTTCAGCAGCCCACGTGTGCTCGTTTGTCATCACATCGATGGCCCGCAGATTTAGATAAGCCTTCCTCCCTGGGGGGAATCACCTGGAAGACAACAGAATCCTCAGCAGCCCTTGAAAGCCTGCTCAGGCCTCCCATTCCCCAGATCAAGTCTTGCCAACAATTAACACTAGGGGGATGGATGTCTGACTTCTTTCCCTCACTGAGTCAATAGTTTTTCTCACTTCTTGATGAATACGGTTGATCTCACAGGCGCGATTCATTCTTACTTCAAAATCATTCACACTCCCAAAGAAATTCGTGCAGCACACCAAGAAGCCACCCTTCTTCATCCTCTCGATTCGCATTTCCAGAAATCACTCTCGTTTTCCTTTTTAGCCATGTACCCTTTCTTTGCAACTTGTTCCATAGTCTTGCTGCTTTCTCACTTATCAGATATGATGGCTTCAATAATATTTGTAAAACGTCTAAATGCTAAGCATAAGCATGGCAAATAACAGCGTAGCCTGAGCAGTGGCTTGAAGACCAGGGCAAACATGATTACATTATCTATCAGCGGCAGGCTTGATGCCTTTGACTTTTGAAAAGTAGCTTTCATGATATCAGTGAGAAATGATAAACTCAGTACTTGTTCATAGAGGAACTTCCAATTACATCTGCATTCTTGGATTTATTTATTTATTTTGCTCAATTTTCTACTATCTATTCATATTTTATTTTGAAATTATAAAAATGGGAGAGTAATAGAAAAAGAAGATACTAATTGTGTTATCTACCAGCAGGCAAAACTGTATTTTTGCACATTTTTATCCTCTTGTGAAAAAAAAAATTTTTTTTAAGATTTTATTTATTTATTTGACAGACAGATCACAAGTAAGCAGAGAGGCAGGCAGAGAGAGAGGGAGGGAAGCAGGCTCCCTGCTGAGCAGAGAGCCCCATGTGGGGCTGGATCCCAGGACCCTGGGATCATGACCTGAGCCGAAGGCAGAGGCTTTAACCCACTGAGCCACCCAGGCGCCCCCGTGAAAAATGGTTTTTTTTTGTTGGCTTCTTTTGATCTAATCACAGTTTCGAGAGTCTCTCATGTCCAGAAACTACAACTGACTCCTGTCTTTCATGTAAAAACACTCTACTTAATGGGGGCCCTGCCAAGTTCTGGTCCCAGTCAGAAGCTCAAACCCTGTGGGGGAATAAAAGAATACCCAGGGTCAAGTCAGAAGACCTCAATGGTGGGGACTATGAAAGGATGGGAATGAACAGTGGAAAGAGTTTCACATAGTGTGCATTGAGGGTGCATGATTATATAAATACAGACTGAAAATACATGCAAATGTAAAAGAAAGTACATAATGTTAACTACAGATTCAGCAGTGATAATAAGTCTAAAATTCCAGGGGCGCCTGGGTGGCTCAGTGGGTTAAAGCCTTTGCCTTTGGCTCAGGTCATGATCCCAGGGTCCTGGGATCGAGCCCCGAGTAGGGATCTCTGCTCAGCAGGGAGCCTGCCTCCTCCTCTCTCTCTGCCTGCCTCTCTGCCTACTTGTGATCTCTGTCTGTCAAATAAATAAAAATAAAATCTTTTTTTAAAAAAAGTCTAAAATTCCAAAGTTTATACCAGGGATCAGTCAGGTGAGGGAGAGGTTGAGAGGAGCTGAGAGTGAAATCTGAGTAATTTATTTTACGGGGGAGATGTGATGGTGAATTTTATGGTTCAACTTGAATTTTATGTTTCAAACCCAAGGTGCCCAGACACTTGGTCAAATATTCTTCCGGGTGTGTCCATCGGGGTGTTTCCAGATGAGACTAATGGTAGATCTGTAGATGTAGGAAAGCAGATAGCCTAATGTGGGTGGGCCTCATCCAATCAGTTGAAGGCCTGAATAGACCAAAAAAGCTGACCCTCCCTCCAGCAAGGGGGAATTTTCCTGCTTTTGGACTTGAATTAAAACATAGGCTTTTCGGGCACCTGAGTGGCTCATTTGGTTGAGTGACTGCCTTCGGCTCGGGTCATGATCCCGGGGTCATGGGATCGAGTCCCACATCGGGCTCCCTGCTCAGTGGGGAGCCTGCTTCTCCCCCTCTCTCTGCTGCTCCTCCCCCTGCTTGTGCTCTCCCTCTTGCTCTCTGTCAAATAAATAAATAAAATCTTTAAAAACAAAAAACACAGGCTCTTCTGGTTTTCAGGCCTCTAGACTAGGACAACACCATTGTCTCTTCTGGGTTTCTAGCTTCCAGAATCACCTGCAGATCTTGGGACTCCTCAGTCTCCATAATCTAGAGACCCGAATTTTTTATAATAAATCTCTCTCTTTTTCCGTCTTTCTCTCTCTGTGTATATATATGCATATGCATACACGTATGGATTATATATAATTTTACATATAAATTTGATGCATGTGCATCAAATATTAACATAAATATATTATTTACTAATTAATAGAAATCTATTATTATGCTGATTATTTATCTAAATTAATATATTTACTTGTGGAAATAGATGTTTCTAGTTAACATAAAATTATTTAATATAAATTTATAACTATATTTCTTATATATTTAAATAAGTTTATTTATTTATTTAAATATATCTCTATACCTCCTCTTTGTTCTCTGGAGAACCCTGACTAATACAGAAGGAGTTAATATTTTTTTTACCGATGGCCCTTGAGTTGAATAACTTGAAATTCTTAGTTCAGACACAGTGGGTAGGACTACTAGCTGTTTGTCTAAACCCTCGTGCTGTGTGCACTTCGAGGCAGCTTTCCAGAAAATTGCCACGAGGTGGGGGTTATGACCATTCCAGCTGATGCATGGGGGTGGAAGTGATGTGGGCCATTTCCAGGTTGGGACCTTTTTTTAAAAAAAAAAATTTTATTTTTAAGTAAGTTTGACACCCAACATGGGGCTGGAACCTACAACCCCAAGGTCAAAAGTCAGATGTTGTACCCATTGAGCCAGCCAGGTGCCCCCAGTCTGGAACTTTTTGAAAAGCAAAGGTATCTTCTCTATCCTCCCTCTTTTTCCTGGGGCAGAGCAGTTGCAAGCACTGATCCAGCCCTCAGGTGTGGCAGGGTCAAGAGCCAAGAAGTCGTGGGGGCTGACCCACCTTGTGGAGGAGTGCCACCTGCCCAGCCCAACATCCACCTTGGCCTGCGAGGTAATCAAAGATAAAATTTGGGGCACCTGGTTGGTTCAGTGGGTTAAAGCCTCTGCCTTCGGCTTGGGTCATGATCCCAGAGTCCTGGGATCGAGCCCCACATCGGGCTCTCTGCTTGGCAGGGAGCCGGCCTCCCCCTCCCTCTCTGCCTGCTTCTCTGCCTACTTGTGATTTCTGTCTGTCAAATAAATAAATAAAATCTTAAAAAAAAAAGATAAAATTTTTATTGTATTTGAGTCATTCTTTTTGGGGATCTGCTTATTATTTCCTTCCTTCCTTCCTTCCTTCCTTCTTCTCTTCCTTCCTTCCTTTTTCTTTAGAGGAGGGGGGAGAGAGTGAGGGAGCATGGTGGAAGGACAGAGGGAGAAGGAGAGAGAGAATTTTAAGCCCAGCATGGAGTCTGATGCAAGGCTTGATCTCAAAACCCTGAGATCATGGCCTGAGCTGAAATCAAGAGTCCAATGTTTAACCGACTGAGCTGCCCAGGCAGCCCTGCTGAGTATTTTCTTAACTGATACAGAAATGTTGCAAACACACAGAACAGTACATGATGTAACCTACTCGGATGGTCCTGATGCTCAGAAGCAACAGATTGAAATTTTACCAGGTCTGCTTCAGATGTTGTATTAGTTTGTTAGGGCTGTCCTAGCAAAATGCCACACACTGGACTGTGTAAACAACAGCAATGACTTTTCTCACAGTGCTGGAGACAGTTAAGTCTGAGATCAGGGTGTCAGCAGGTTTAGTTTTTTCTGAGACCTCTCTCCATGGCCTTTAGATGGCTGCTTTCTCACTGTGACCTCATGTGATCACCTTTAGATCTGTGTTGTCTGTGTCCTCCTCACTTCTTAGAAGGACACCAGTCATGGGATGGGTGCCACCAATAGGGTTTCATTTTACCTTAACTACTTCTTTAAAGGCCCTATCTCCAAATATAATCATGTTCTGAGGTCCTGGTGTTAGAACTTCAACATAGGAATTTGGGGGGACAAACCAATCCAGTCTATTATAATGCCTTTGTTTTTAAGGAGCAAAATATGTTAGTTACACAGAAATTTACCTTTCTGTTCCATCTCCTCCCTCGCTCATCATGGGTCTCCATACCCTGAAATTAACATGAATTATTCCAAGTATATATATTTGCCTCTCACCATGAACAAAATACTATACTTTTAATGCGTAGAAAATTTTACGTAAGTGGCAGCACATTGTACATATCCTTCTTTGATTGGCTTTCATTAATCAACAATAGCTTTTTGAGCTGTCTCCATATTAATATGCCTAAGACTAGTTTGTTCTTTTTTTTTTTAAGATTTTATTTATTTATTTGACACAGAGATAGAAAGAGAGAGAGAGAGAGCACAAGCAGGGAGAGCTACAGAGGGACAGGGAGAAGCATGCTTCACGTTGAGCAGGGAACCAGATGTGGGACTCAATCCCAGGACCCCGGGACCATGACCCAAGCTAGTTGGAAGACAGACACCTAATTGACTGAACCACCCAGGTGCCCCTAGTTGGTTCTTTTTAACTGCAGTGTAATATTCCAGTGTATAAATAAACCACAGTTAGTAATCGGTCTCCTTACTGAGGGAAAGTTAAGTTGTTTCCCCTTCATACTATGTTAAACAACACTATACATATATCTTTTGTGTATAAATGAGCATTTTCTAGTGTACACACAAAAAGAGGTGTTTGGTCATATGATGATACATACTTGCTTTTACCTGATACTGCTATTTTTCTCTGATGTATCTACATACACTCCTATTAGCAATATATGTTGTCCTAGTCTCATGGGCATGACAAGGAAAATCTCCTGTGTTTTCATTTTTACTGTTCTGATTGATGGTGAGATTGAATGTAATCTCTTAGGATTATTTGCCATTCACATTTTCTTCTGTGTTTCAAAAACTTCCATTTTGCCTTTTATATCGTTTTTCATCCCTTTTCTAGTGATTTTCAAACAACTTGTGGAACTTTCTTTTTCTTTTTTTCAAAAAATTTATTTATAAGTAATCTCTGCATCCAATGGGGGCTTGAACCCACAACCCTGAGACCAAGAGTCTCATGTTCTACTGAATGAGCGAGCCAGGTGTCCCTGTTTGTGGAAGTTTCTAATGTAAATCCTTATATATATTCGAGGTTGTTTTCAGGCTACTTTGTTTTTCATTCTCTTTATTCCATCTTTCGATTAACAGAAATTTAAAATATAGCTAAATTTGAAATATAGCCAAATTTATCAAACTTTTCCTTTATGATGTGTTTTTTTGCGTTTTATGACATTCTTTCCTACCTGGATGTCATAGGGATAATCTCCTATGTTTTCTCATAAAATTTTAATAGTTTTTTTATTTAAGATTTTATTTATTTATTTGATAGACAGAGATCACAAGCAGGCAGAGAGGCAGGCAGAGAGAGAGAGGAGGAAGCAGGCTCCCCTCAGAGCAGAGAGCCCAACGTGGGGCTCGATCCCAGGACCCTGGGATCATGACCTGAGCCGAAGGCAGAGGCTTTAACCCACTGAGCCACCCAGGCGCCCCCTCATAAAATTTTAAAAGTTCTTTTCATACTTAGGTATTTAATCTGCCTTTTCTTTGTTTTGTGTATGGTGATGAGAGAGATCTAATTTTTCTCTTCTTGCCAGTGATTTACTAAATAACTCATTCTTTCTCCCAATGGTTCGTAATGACTTCTTTGTTAAAACACAATTTTCACACATGTGCTTCTGTTTCTGGCCTTTCTAGTCTCTTCCATTGATTTTGTTATGGCTGCCCTAGGAAATTAATGTAATGTTCCATCAAAAAGTTGTATAATGTTATCTATATGGGACTAGCTTAGTGAATTTTATTGTAGTTCTGAATAGGATCTTCTTTTAAGATTATATTTTCTCTTTCTTTCTTTTTTTTCTTTGTTTCTTTCTCTCTTTCTCTCTCTCTTTTTTAAGTAGTTTCCATGTCCAGCGAGGGACTTGAACTCACAATCCTTAAATCAAGAGTCGGAGGCTCTACTGACTGAGCCAGGGAAGCGGCCCTAAGATTATATTTTCTAATTGTGTCCTGATTATATATAAGAATGCATCTACTCTTTATATTTTAAATATTATTCAGCAAGCTTACCAAATTCTTTGCTTATAGATTTTCATCTATTTCCCAACAAATATATAGTTTGCAAATAATAATAATTTGTTCCTTTCTTCTTAAATCAGACATACTTTATTATTCTCCCTCGTCTTATTGCATTGTCTTATCGCATTAACTGGGAACCCCAGCGCAATCCTGAGCAGAAGCCATGATGGAAGGCACACTTGTCTTGGTTCTGTCTTTTAAGGGCTTACTTCTACTATTTCCTTATGTTTCATTATAGTGTTTGCTGTAGCTTTTTGGCAGATACCCCTTTTCTCTGAGGGAAGTTACCTTCCATTTAGTTTGCTAAATGTATTTAAAATGAATGAGGTGGGTGAGATGTCGCACATACTAAAAATAATCCTCTTGCTTTACCTGGTGTAATCCAATTCTCCTTTTACATATGGATTGAAATGTCACTTCCTCTGTGAAGGCTTCCTCTTGGGCTTTGTAGGCTAGCCAAGGTACTCCAGCAATGGGCTCTAGAGTCCTCTGTATTTTTTTCTCTTTTACTACTTCCTTCACTTGCTTATATCATTGTTTCTGCCTTCAAGAGGACCCAGGATCTTGCTTTCTGCTTCACTCCTCCCTCCAGGTCTCATCCAGAATATACTAGCTCCTTCAGAATGACAACTGTATGAGTAAACTCATGAATGAAGCAAAAAGAAAGCAAGAGATTTAATGAAATTGAACAGAGCAGGATCAGATGTCCCAACACTTGCCCAGACAAAGATTTGTGCACAGTGCATGTCAATAAAATTATAGAAAGTTCCATGAGAGATATACAAGAAGATAGAAGGCACGGAGACTCACTTCCCATATTTCTGGATGGGAAAATTCCAACATTGTGGGTTTATTATATAACAGTAGAGTCTTAGACTGCTGGGAAGTAAGTAGTGCTAAGAAAATGAAGCAAAAAAAATAAAGTTAGATCTTTGTGTAAAACCGCACACTGGAATGCATATCAGATGGCTTACAATTTAAATGTAGAAAATAAAACAAAAAATGTACTAGAAGAAAATGTAGATGAACATTTACACACTTTGGGGAACACCATCTTCTATCAAAAGTAAACACTATAAAGGAAATAATTGGGAGTCTGAGTACATAAAAATGAAACACACACGCAGTCAAAAACAGTAAAGACAAGTTACCAGGAAAGGCAAACTGGTGACCCAATAGGTTGAAGATATATGATAGAGGAAAAAAAAAAATCTGGTGTCCTTAATACTTAACTTTCTTGACTCAGTAAGAAATAGCAACCAATCACAAGAAAACTTGTAAACATAAAAATGAATGCCCCCACAGTGTGTGCCCATGCTCAGCAAGAACATGATGGGGGTGGGGGAGAGAGGAGTGTCCCCACTGGACAGATTTGTCTGTTTTTCTGGTGGATCTGGGAAAGGATGCTTGTATGCATATGTAATTCTTGCCAGGGGAGGACACTGGTACAATGACTAGTTTTTCTTCTTTTTTATATTATCTCGACTTTGTCACTCTTTTTTCCCTACTTGATGGGGTGGTCCTAGGACAAGGGCTACTATCACAAGGCAGGAAGCTGGGATGATTTCCAAGCAGGAAACTGTAACTATGTTTCTATCCTTTCTGTCACATTTGCTAGGGGCCTGATGAGGCAGGATGTGCCTTCACCCCAGCTCACAAAATGGGACCTCCTGGTAAACAATAGCAACTATGTTGCCTGGTGTGCAAGGCAGCCTTCTGGTTCTGCTCCGCCTGAAATGGAGTGGACTGAGGGGAAGAACTTTCTAGGCAAGTATGGCTGCCTGCAATATAGACCAGCACGGGGGGTGGGGGTGGGGTGAGGGGGTACAGGTTGGGGTGGGGGGTTGGAATCTAATGTCCCTTCCAAAGATGGGAAAGTTTGGGGTGGAGGATAAGGGAATGAATGACATCATATAATGATATATAATGACGAGAAATCAATATTACATTAACACCTCACAAGAAGTCAGAATAAGAGATGATATTGTCCCTTAGTCAGTTATATCAGATGCCTGAAAGTGGGGAGGCAAGTGGGAGGGGCCTCATCCTGGGACACTTTCTCATATCACCTGATGATGGACGGGATAGTTATTAATGACTGAACGGGATTCTATATGTGCCAGTATCTTTTGACCTTTATGATCGTTCTGCCATGAGGGGTCTTTGTGAAAACACCAGGTGGTGCATATGTTAGCTGGTTTGCAATCCGGGTGCTGGCACAGCTCCTAAAATCCTTGGAATTTCCTGTGGTCCTAGCATTAAAGGTCTCTTTTGTTGTGTTAATGAGGTGATTTAGGAAAGCCCTGGGGTAACCCAAGGATGGGACCTGGTTGCCAGGGCAACTCACCTTTGCGGAAAGAGCTGGAACCTTCAGTAAACCATTCCCCCCTCCCTCCCCACACCTCTTGGTGATCACCAATGGCCAATGAGTGGATCAATCAGGACTATGGAAGGAAGCCTCCAGAAAAACCCCAAAAGGGTTTTGAGAGCTTCCTTCTGGGTTGGTGATCACATGGAGGGGCTAGAGATTGGTGTTCCCAGAGAGGGCATGGTAACTTCTCACCCTTCCCCCGCCCCCCATACTTTGCCCTGCACATCTCTCTAGCTGTTCCTGAACTATATACTTTTTTTTTTTTTTTTAAAGATTTTATTTATTTATTTGACAGAGAGAGATCACAAGCAGGCAGAGAGGCAGGTAGAGAGAGAGGAGGAAGCAGGCTCCCTGCTGAGCAGAGAGCCCAATGCGGGGCTCGATCCCAGGACCCTGAGATCATGACCTGAGCCGAAGGCAGCGGCTTAACCCACTGAGCCACCCAGGCGCCCCTGAACTATATACTTTTATAATAAACTAGTAGTCCAGTGAATAAAATGTTTCTTTGAGTTCTGTAAGCTGCTCCAGCAAATTAACTGAGCCTGAGGAAAGGGTTCTTGGGAACCTCTGACTTACAGCCAGTGGGTCATAAGCAAAGGTGACCAGCTGGACTTGACTTTGGCATCTGTGGTGGGGGCAGTGTTGTGGCCCCTAACCTATGGGATCTGGTGCTCTCCCTGGATACACAGAGTCAGAACTGAGTTGACTGTAGGGCACCCAGCTGGTGGCTGAGAACTGCTTGCTGGTGTGGAACCCTCTCCCCAACCCCAACATATATTGGAATTGGTACCGGAGCCCATTTACAAACCATGAAAGATCTAGGTCTTAGCTCTGTTACCATAACAAAATACCGCAGTGGGTTGACTTCAATGATAGACATGTATTTTTTTTACTGTTCTTGGGCTTGGAAGTCTGAGATAAGGGTACCAGCAAGCTCGGGTTCTGGTGAGAACTCTTCCTGGTTGTCTTTGCCAGGGAGGGTGTATGAAGAAACAGAGATAACTCTTCAACTTCTTATGAGTCCACAATCCTATCTGATCAGGGTTCTGCCATCATGACCTCATTTTAAGCTAAATTACTTCCCGAAGACCAGATCTCTGGCCATGGTCACATTGGGGGTTAGGGCCTCAACATAGGATTTTGGGGGAGACACAATTCTGTCCTTATCTGTAAAGAAGCGGCACATAAACAAATGTTTGGCATTTATCTTTTATCATTTCCTTTCTTCCCAACTTTACTCTCTTGCTCTTTTTTTCTAGCTTCTTGAGTTGAACGTGTAGCTCATCTGTTTTTAATTTTTCTCCTTTTTTTGGAGAAGTATATTGAAGATATAATCATTCATGTAAGTATTGCTTAATTCCATCTGCCAGATTTTGCTGTTTCAGCTCTAAGTATTTCCTGATTTCCCATGTCAGATCCTTTCCAATGCAAGGTTCCGTAAGGTCATGGCATTATTATTTTTTAATCTTTTGCTCTTTTTATAAGTATATAATGTTCCTCTTTGTTACCCCGTTGGTTTTGTCTGGAGCTTTACCTCCAGATTGCTACTGATATATTTTTTATCGAGAAGTAAAAGCCAAAATGGAGAAATCTATTTGCTAGATATGAGACAAGAGCTCTGTCTCTACTGTCCTGGCTCCATTAATTCACTCTGTGAAAGGGAGTTCTAATATTGGCTTACTGAAGTCATTCTGCTCAACGGCAGAGGAAAGGAATGGTATATACACTTTTATCAGTCAGATCAGCTAGCTTGTGCTGTGTTCACAACCAAGCCCCAAGTGTCCAGAGCTGAGAACAACTGAGCTTATTTCTTGATCAGACTACATGTCATCAGGGGCAGGAATGACCCCAACCTCGCTCAGTGTGGAGGATCGAGTCGATGGTAGATGAGAGAGGCTCCATTCAGGTTCTTGAACAACGGACAGAGAAAAACACACTGACTGCCCCTGGTGACACAGTCTCCCACTGTCTGCCAAAGCTTCTGCCTAGAATATACCACTTCACTTCTGCTCAAGCTTCATTAGCCAAAGTGCCACACAGTCAGACCTAACTTTAAGGGACCAAGAAAACGATTCCTTCTGTGGGCCACAGGAGACCTGACAATACTCCAAAGCTAATTTTTGCTTTTTGTTGGTTTGTTGACTTTTGTCTTGTGAGTTAGCATATATCCTTCTAGTAAGTTTTTTTCTTTTATTTTAGAGATTTAATATATTTATTTGAGAGTACATGTGCACAGGAATGGGGGTTGAGGGGCAGTGGGAGAGGAAGAACCAGATTCCCCACTGAGTGGGGAGCTCCTTGACAATGTGGGGCTCCCCCGCCAGGACCCCTAAGATCATGACCTGAGCCTAAGGCAGATGCTTAACCAAATGAGCCACCTAGGCACCCCTAGCAAATTTCTTTAATAAAAAAAACCAAGCCAAGCTGAAGTTAGCCAGAGTTAGTTTCTATTGCTTAAAAAAGAAAAAAGCTACAGAAGGCATTGGACTTGGCATTATTTATGCAACAGAGTAGATTAGGAAAGTTAACTTCAGTTTACACGTTGGGCTGATTTGAAGAAAGGGCACACACATATTTTTCAAAGACGAGGTTTCAAGAAAAGGCATGGCAGGAGCCAATGTTTAGATCCAAATAATGATCCAGAGCCACCACAAGCCAGGCAGTGAGCCAGGTATTTTTTGCATATGCAATCTAAGTCAATTTAATTCTTTATGAAAACAATTTGAGGGGAGTCTTATTATCCAGGATTTGTATCTGCAGACCCTGAGGCTCAGAGAGGTGGAATGACCTGCCCAAAAGCCACGTAGCCAGCAAAAGACAGCTTCGCTCCTACTCTATTGTCTGAGCATACAGAAGTGAAGCAGAATCATGCAGGCTGTATGCTTGGAGAGCAGGTACAGTTTGATCCGGCGGAACTGTGAGTTCCATGAAAGGTGGGAGGGGACCTGTAGTACAAAGGTAAAGAGGTTGGAGTTTATTGGTTAGGCAGTGAAAGGGAGGTTTTGAGCCATAGAAGGCATTAGCAGACCTGTGAGTGATTGACTGATTGATCTGCTATTGGTGTCTGGGATGTTTGGAAATGACGCACCCCGCACCCCGCAGACCTGGAGACCAGCTGGAGGAATGCTGTAAAAACTCTGAGAAGCCTGAATGAGCATGGGTGTTGGCAGTAGAAACAGGGAAAAAAAAATTCTACCCAATCTTCAGACCCATTGGGAACTGCTGAATGAAGTCTGAGTTCTCCCTATGTAGGTGGCTCCTACTTTTCATTATAGGATTCTCAAAAACTTGCTCCCAGAAAAAGACTGGATCAGGAGTAAGGAAAAAAATAGGCAACTGCCTAAGTAAGAAGTCTACAAAACTCCTTCCCCCCCAAATCACCTCTTCCCCATCAGCTATGGGGTCTGACATTTCATTGATGGCTTTTATTCTATCAAGAGTCTCTTACTCACGTGTGACTATTTGGGGACAAGAGGCAGAAGGGATGCTGGCAAGTTTCCTCATTGGCAGTGCCCAGACAAGTAAGAGAAAGGTGTGGGGACAATCTGCTATCTCAACAGAAACCTCATACCCAGATTTTATGGGGGCGGACATGTGGGGGGGCGGTAAGGGGATGGAGTGGGGGGAAGGGGGAAGCCCTCAACTTAAAAATATTGCAACCAGTTTAAATTTCTTAATATCACTGTGCTGGCCACACCCAGCTCTCAGTTTATCATCTCTGGGTTCAATTTTAAAGCCATTGGATCAAAACCTTTCCAAATTGGAAAAGCACATGTGTAGTAAAGGTTAGATACAGAGCAGGTTCACGTGAATCATTGAGAGGGTGTGTGGAGAAATTCGGGCTTCAGGCATGGAGAGCCTGGGTCAGATGCTGGGTATCCTGGTACCTGGGCACTGGAAGGAAGATGGGCCATGGGGGTGGCCAGAGTTGTCACAATGGGCCCTCCTGGCTGACCACCCAGAACTGGGCTCAGAGTAGAAAAAGGGATGGGCCAAGCTTGTGTTTCTTTCTGCTCAGGTTGGCCTCATCCCATTAACATTACAGTAATGCAGTTGTGTGGTGTTTGAAAAAGCATCCCTAGTTACAAGGAATGATTTACAGGACACCAGACTCTGCATTTCAGAGGTCTCCAGTGTACCATAAAAAATATATTATAAAGGAATAATCTTTATCTGAACTAAAGCTGTAGTGAAGGAAAGTCATGTCCAGCTGAGAGCAGCAGTGAGCTTTTGTTCACTCAGGGAAAAGTCCGTGTTCTTCATCTTATTTGATTAACATTTTTTCCCCCCTCTTTGGCACTAGGTATCTCTTTAATATTTAGACATTATATACATTTTCTTTCAACTGTTGTTCCTATTATGTGATCAAACAAAACCCGAGATGCCAACCCCATCAGCCCGCCTGGAAAAAGCCCACCCACCAGGCACCCAGCTGTGGCTTGCAGGGTAAACAGGACTCAGCCGAGCCAGCGCCTGGGAGAGCCTGGCCCGGAGGGGTTCGCAGGGCCAGCCCCAGTCGCCAGGAAGCAGAGTTCGCCAGAGTGCCTCAGTTGATCGCTCTGCCTTTTCCTCCCATTCCCGCTACCTCCCTGAGCAAAACGCCACGGGAAGCAGTGTCTAGTTTTGAATTTTCCAGAGCCTTCTGATGTTTACCATTCCCCTCAGGAGAGGGAGGTGAAGGATGGAAATCTCTCTGCTTAGAAAATATACTTTAAAAAAATTCAATGAAGCGATGCACAGACACCCTGCAACCCAACTTGCCTCTGCTTATTAGGTGTTCAGAGCGATGATGGGCTCAGTCTATTTCAGTCCAGAGAAATCTGAACTCCTTTAGTGCCAATGCCCCCAAGGGGCGCAGGTGTCCCTGTGGTTAAGGGTGTCGGGTAGGGGACAGCCTCCTCTGTAGGAGCAGGAAGCAGTCACCCAGTGGCCGGACAGAGGCAAAAGCTCTGGGACGGGGATACCTGGGGGCTTGTGTCAAAACTCCACCCGCCAGGAGCTCCAAGATAAGATGGGGAGGCTGGAAAGATGGAAGTTTGGGTGGGAAAACAGTTACAGAGAAGACATCATTCCCGGGCCCCCGGCAGAAGGATATTCGGGGTGAGAGAAGGGCGGGTCAGGGATGGGCCGAGTTGGCCTGGAGTCCCGGGGGAAAAGGGGAAGCGACAGCTCGCTGTCTTCAGGCCCCCAGCTACCCGGTGCGCGGCGCCGGCGGCTGGCGTCGGTCTCCGTGTCCCTAAAAGTATCGGGAGAGGGCTGGAGAGCGCAGCGTCTCAGGCTCCCCGGGGAGGGGAAGCACACGGGGCTGGGCGGGGTCCGCCTCCAGTGCGTGTTTGTCGAGTCGGGTGGGGGGGCACGATCTCCGCTCTCCCCGGCGCCCCAGCGCACGCCTCCGTTTCCGCGCCCCCCCTCCGCGGCGCGCGCGAGGCGCACTCCCCCTCCCTCGGCGGCGCGGGGCGCGCGCCCGGCCCCCTCCTCCTCCCCTTCCGCGCCTCTCGGCTCTCCCGGCAGAAAGTTAGCAGCGGGGAAGGAACTCGGGGCTGCAACAGCGCGCGGCGGCGGCGGCAGAGGCTGAAGCAGGAGCCGCGGCGGAGCCGGGGAAGCGGGGGCGCTGCAGACGGAGCAGGTGCAGCCGGCGGGTCCGCGCGCCCCCCTCGGTCCCCTTGCCAGAGGCTGAGGGGGGGTGGTGGGGGGCCGCCCGGACTCCACGGGAAGAGTGGGGAGGGGGGCCATGCGGCCGGGCTCCCCCCCGGCGCAGCGGGACAGCGGCCAGGGCCGGGGGCGCAGCGGCGTCGCTTCATGCAGCCGGGGCGGCTGGGCAGCGGCGGCGGCGGCGGCGGCGGCGGCGGCGGGGGCGGCGGCTGAAACCATGTCCGGGCAGCGCCGGGGGCCGCCGCCGCCGCCGCCGCGAGCCGGGAGCCGCGATGGCCCCGTGGCCCGCACCTCCTCCGCCTCCGCCTCCGCCTCCACCTCTCGCCGCGCCGCCGCCGCCCGGCGCCTCTGCTAAGGGGCCGCCGGCGCGCAAGCTGCTTTTTATGTGCACCTTGTCCCTGTCCGTCACCTACCTGTGCTACAGCCTCCTGGGCGGCTCGGGCTCCCTGCAGTTCCCCCTGGCGCTGCAGGAGCCGCCGGGCGCCGCCGCCGAGCCCCCGCCGAGCCCGCCACCACCCTCTCTGCCGCCTCCCCCCCGTGCGCCTCGGCGCCCCCTCGCAGCCGCCCGCGCCGCCGCCGCCGGACAACGCGAGCCGCGGGGAGCCGCCCGAGCCCCCCCGAGCAGCCCGCCGCCCCCGGGGCCGACGGCTGGGGGCTGGCGAGCAGCGGAGGGGGCGCCCGGGACGCCTGGCTCCGGACCCCGCTGGCCCCGGGCGAGATGATCACGGCGCAGAGCGCGCTGCTGGAGAGGGAAGCGCAGGAGTCCAGCACCACCGACGAGGAGCTCGCAGGCCGGAGAGCGGCCAACGGGAGCAGCGAGAGGGGCGGCGCCGCCAGCACCCCGGACTATGGGGAGAAGAAGCTGCCACAGGCGCTTATCATCGGGGTCAAGAAAGGAGGGACCCGCGCGCTGCTGGAGGCGATCCGAGTCCACCCGGACGTGCGGGCGGTGGGCGTAGAGCCACATTTCTTCGATAGGAACTACGAAAAGGGGCTGGAGTGGTACAGGTAGGACCCTGGGCTCGGCGGGATGGGATGGACGCACGGGGAGACCCGGAGGGCGAGCCATCGCTTTCCGGGCTCTTGGACACCCAGGCGCCGCCGTCCCGAGAGCTCTTATCCCCTTCGGGGGCTCTGCCAATCCTGGCGGGGCCGCTCAGGGGCAGCGGCGGAGAGAGCTGGACGCTGGCCAAGGATCACTTTATTTCAGGGCGAGGGGTGGAGGTGTCGCCTTGCTTCTGCCTGCCTCAGGCTCCTTGTCCGTGGAGGTGCCTTCTGAGTCTGCCCAGCTCCTAGCCTGGGAATCCCCAGCCTTGGTGCCCGCGGGGTGTTTCCTAGCCCGGGCTTGGCGGGGCTCTGCGCTTCCGCGCTGGGGACGCCGAGGAATGAAGCAAGGTAGCTAGATGGATGTAGCGGCTTTGAGATCTCCTGGAATCTCTCAAAATCGCCCTGAGACACATTTGCGTGGCTGGAATCCAACTTTAGTATTTTCAGGTTAGAGCAAAAATGAACAGACAACAGTTAAAAAGATGATGCTGGCAAGTTCTGGCTTTCTAGTAAAGATCGAGGATGCCCCCCTAAGATCCAGAACTTTCTATCCCCCTTGGCAGAATGAACCCTGCGTTGGTTCTGCCTCGGCAGCACCAGTGTGTACACGACAGTTGGTGCCCTAAGAGTTTTTGTGCACTGCACCCGTGTCCTTTCTAACCCGCACCTCCTTCACAACAGATTGGAGCTTCTGTCATGTGAAATGTTCACCTCTCTCCTTTTCCACCCTCTGCCAGTGGTGAGATAAAGGGAGAAGAGACAGTAGAAAGTTAGGTGCAGGTAAAATAAATTAATAATCCAGCTTTCTTGCCGGCCATAGCATTTAACTTCACACTGGTGCAGATTCCAAAAACGAACCTCCTTTGCTTTTTTTTTTTTTTTTTTTTTCCCCCGTGTTGTATCTCTCTGGAAAATAGATCTGGATGCCTGGCCCCATCTTGGTTGCATCTCAGTAATTAATTGCAATCGTCAAACAGAAACACAGGCTTTGTCAGCTAAAGTGATGTTATCATCTTAACAGAGCCAATAGTTAAATACAAGAATTGTTTCCCGACAAGTTCCCTTCCTGCTGAAGAGATGTGCTTTCCAAGTTTAAATTACAGCCTGGGAAAAGTTTTAGAAATAGCTTAACTTAAGAAATAGATAATAAGTGGGTGTATTGTGATTGATTTCTTCCACTTTAAAAAATATGCCTTGTGCTTTCAAAGCTTGAGAGAAGTACACTTAGGCATAAACATTCCACCACATTAAACTGAAACAGCAAATGTGTCTGTTAATGTCTTGTCTGTTTCAATAGCGAGAACTAATTGCAATATTTTAGGAGGCTTCAAACAGCCCCTTCCTATCAAAACATAAAACAGCAAATGCCTAATTTAACTGGAAAAATCAGTATTTTTTTTTAAAGATTTTATTTATTTATTTGACAGAGAGAGATCACAAGTAGGCAGAGAGGCAGGCAGAGAGAGGGGAGGAAGCAGGCTCCCTGCTGAGCAGAGAGCCCGATGTGGGGCTCGATCCCAGAATCCTGGGATCATGACCTGAGCCGAAGGCAGAGGCTTTAACCCACTGAGCCACCCAGGCGCCCCAAAATCAGTATTTATAACATCACGAACCATGGTATCCAGTTTGTGATTATAATTAAAAAGGTGTTAGGATGATTAATGCAACAACAGAAATAAAGAGAAGGGGTATGATGTCTGGGAGGGTTTCAGTTACTTAATTGTTGGTTGGGGGGGATGTTCTGGTTTCCGCTGTGAGGTAGCCTCAGCCCTAAGAGGGTAACAGTGGCTTTTTCCAATTCTAATTTTAAAGCTGTGTATCTCGGGAGAAATGCCAAGTGCCCTTTTGGGGGAGAGAGAGGCATAAAGATCACATCTTTCCAACATGTGTTCCGGTTGCTTTATAGCAGCTGGAAATCGAGAAGGGAGTGTTTTCTTCGGATGCCTTAAAGTTTGATAAAGGGTGCCGTGGTAGCATGCGTGTCAGGAGGTCCCATTGGTGGGACTGGAGAATTTTCTGAATGAGAACATGGGAGATGTCAGATTTTCTTAATCTTCTTTCATGCTGAGGCTAGGAAGAGGAGGCACGGAGACAGGTATGACAGGGCTGTGGAAGGTTCTATCCCAGCAATGTGTACTCCCGGTCCACCCTCGTGTGGTCTTTGGGGCTGAGTGTAAGTGTTGTGTCCCCATCCACAGAACTGTTATCCTGAAGACATGTGGGGAGATTTCTCTTGATCCTTGCTTGAGAGGACCACGGGGTTTCTCTACAGTCCCCCATCCTTGACCCACGGCAGATCCTTGTGGTGCTTATCTTAGAGGTGCCGACCGCAGGTGCTGGAGAAGAATCTGTGTAGCACGGAGGTATCAGTAGTCACCCAAACCTGGCTGCTGAGAAGATTTCTAGAAACCCTTCCAGCCCACAGGAATGTGCTGGGGCTGCTTGCATACCTCTCCAGCCTTACCAGGGACAGCAGTGCTTTGAGGGTCTTTGTGGGATTTTCACAGGCTCCTGTCTCCCCTGGAGGAATTATATTGCAGAAAAGGAAACCGTGGCATCAGTTCAAACCAGTAAGGGAAAGCCTACCTCTTGTTTACCCGCTCCAAGTGCATCTTATAAATGGGGGCATCTGGGCTTTGAGTGTACATGAATGGTCACGCTTCCCTCCATCCATGGAGGAGCCTACGCGAAATCTTCCTTTCCTCGCCAGAGGAGAGGACCACTGATGAATGAAAGGTTTTGATTCTCTCCCCGACTTGTTTGCTTTCCCTTTTTCTTGTCGAGGTGCTTCTGTGAGAACCGGCTAATTCTGCAAGTGTTCCTGGGGTTTGGTGTTTTCAGCCAGAGGGAGAAGTGAGAATTTGGGGTCAGCTCCGGGCAGCACTGGTTTGGGCTTTCGTCCTATCCCAGCAGAACAGCCCTGGGAGTTTTATTTCCTCCATGTCACTCCAGTCTTGTTTAAATCCGGGTTTTGCTTTCTCTTACGCTGTTGATCTGATGTGATTTAAAAACACATTTGAGATTAGAACGTGTGCCTCGGATTTCAGGGCAAGATAGACTAATGGATTAGGAGGGGAGTGTTAAAGCTGTGGGAGAAGCAAGCCTCCCTTGGTGGATTGACCCAGGCCCATGACTCGTAAGTGGGGGTGGACTTGACTCTTCTCTCTCCACTCCTCCAAACCAGTGAAATAAAAGGGCAAAACCCCAAGGCACCTTTCAGAACGGGCCACTCCAAGCTGTCGGGGCAGAGACCTTAGACTCCTCGAAGAGGTGGGACCTGGTGGCTGCGGCAGAACTCATCCAAGAGACAGGGTTGCCTTGCGGTGTGACCTCCCCCGCGGCTTACAGACTGTACAGTAATCCTGACCTTGGCTTTGGAAACACCTCAGCTCCAGGGCAATGGGAAGGGAACCTCCAGGGTTTCAGATGGTCTGCCCTGCCAACAGTGGATATGCTTCTCCCATTGGCTAGGGGAAAATCACTCAGGAAAACGTTTCCCGTAGTCATGCTCGTGGTACCCAGAGGAAGGTGGTCCGCAATGCTGTTTGCTCTTGGTTTCTGGAGCGAGAATAAGGGAAGAAGCCAGAAAGGCACTGGCAGTTAGGGAATGCCTGTTCTTTATGGAGCCAGGTGCATTATGGACGTCCTCTCACGTTTGAGTATCATAATGAAGATTGTGAGTGAAATAGCAGCCTTCGTGTTTTCCATGTGGCCCTCGGAGTGCAAATGACTTGCTCGGGACTGTTCAGCTGGTCCGTGGTTGAGCTGACCACATCTGTCCAATTTCACCGGGCTGCTTGCTTGGTTTCTTCCCTCACATCCCACCACCACACATAAAATACTAGCAAGATGTTTTCTTTCCTTCCTTCTGAAATTTAACCAACATTTTAATAATATTTACCATGTACCCGGAACTGTTGTAAGGAGGAGAGTTGCTGTAAGGGGACTGTGGTAAGGGGAAAACTGTTATAAGGGGAGAAAGTGGTGACTTAGCACTTTGTGCTCCTGAAACTGACATTTAAGTGGGCAGAGGAGACAGGGAACAGTCTTTCTTGTTACCTTTTTCCGGTGGCTACTAGAAAATGTACCATCAAGCTGGTGACTCACATTGTATTTCCACTGGGCAGGGCTCCTAGTAGAGTGCGCTTTTTAAGCTTTAAACGTCACCTGGGATGTTGTGAACATGCGGGATACTGATTCAGCACGTCTGAGGAAGGCCCTGAGAGTCTCCATTTCTAACTTCTCAGGTGCTGCTGACGCTGCTGATCTCTGGATCTCGCTTTGAGTAGCAGGGGTCTAGAGCGGAATTGGTGTGTGCATGTGTGTCTGTGTGCATGCCTAGGTTATTTGAAATCAAATGACTAGGGAACACTTCCCCATGAGGGTGATGTAAATGAAGTGAAGGAATAAAAAAGAATAAAATTCTGTGCTGCGTAGAGATCAAGGTAGAGAGGTTTCCGATAGTAGGAACGGTAGATGCAAAGGCCCTGAGGCAGGAGCAAGCCTCATGGCTTTATAAAGGGGTTTTTTCAATATTCCCAAAGCATAGTGTTTGTAGCTGGACAAAATTGGATTCAAAACCTGGTTTTACAACTTACTGGTTGGATAATTTTGGATAGGTAACTGATTTAACATCACTCATCTTCAGCTTGTTTATCTGTGGATTGTTGGGGAGAATAAATGACATAATAAAGGTGAATGTATTTTCCAAAAAAAAAAAAAAAAAGAAAGAAAGAAAGAAAAATCCAAATGAACCCAACTCCTGGTTTTTTATTTTTTTTATTTTATTTTTTTTAAATTTTCAAATCATTTTGGTCTGATCACAGCTGTTCTAATATTGACTGAAGAGTCTCCTATTGGGCAGGATTTTGGGAAAAATCTAATAATGATTGGCTTTGTAATCTACATCTGCCTGACTTTAAACCAAGGGTCACCAACCTGGAAACCCAGTGAAATAGACTGGGGGGGGGGTGCATAGAGACTGGGGGCATGTCCCTGTCTGCAGGTCTCAGCCACTACTCAGTTCCAGCTACCCTTTCCTGTGTGCAAACGTTACCACATCCTGCACTTGGTAGGAGAAATCGGAAATCCAGGCTTTGATGTGAAATCTCTTGGTTTTTCACATTGACAAACTGATTAAAATTTCTTAAAAGCCTTGTGTGGGCCAGCACTGTGGGACAAACAAAACACATCTGTGGGCTGGATACAGCCAGCTGGCTACCAGTTTGTGACCTCTGGTTTAAACTCATTTTAGAAAGTAAACCGGCATAGCCAGACCCTTCAGCAGTTGCCAGGATTGTGGTTTACGTGTGCTATTTTAGTTTCCATTTTTTCCCCCTTTACAGATTTTGTAACAGCAAGGGGTGGATACCGCCCAGATATATTGCAACAGTAACAAAAGGAGCTAGAGATAAACAAGAACACTGAGGCAGGAATAGCCAATTCACAAACACATCTCCCTTTGGTTTTCAGTGAATGTGTGTTTGAAGGCGGGACAGCTCTTCCCTTGTTCACTCATTAATCAGGAGCGCCAATGTGATCCATATAGATAAGTTGCACCTATAAAATAGATTTCCAGTCAGGTGGGTTCAGTAAGACCCGAGAGATGAAAGTAATTGGGTTCTAGCTTCCGCTCTACCACATTACTAGTTCTGTTGGACCTCAGGTTACCCGCTCCATTTCTTTCTTTCTAAAAAAATTCTGTTTCCTAGATAATGAGACTATATTGTCTCCAAAGGGTCCATTCAGTGAACTATCTGGATTCTAGAACAGACTTCTTGTTAGACTTTTCAGAGGGAGGAAGCTAGTAGGGGAGAAGCAACAGTGTACGGTGTAAGGGCCTGGTTGGCCAGAGGGAGCCACTTCGTTGTGGGCTTGGGTTGACCCTGCCCCTTCCGGAGGAACTTGCTTGCAGGCCCCGGATATGGGGGCGGGCCAGGCCGGATGGATACATCCAATCAATGGGGCGCATATATATTTGTTATGGTGAGCTGGAATTCAATTGGCCACCCGTATTGCTGACCGAGCATGACTGTGCAGTTTTCCCTGTTTGTTGCAGTCTCATTGGCCACCTGTGTGTGGGCCGGGCTCAACCACCTCTATAAAGGTTAGTTTGTGAGGCAGGGGAGTAGTAGTAATAGTCCTGGGAACTT
>NW_019154174.1:3026743-3034710 GCF_002288905.1 Enhydra lutris kenyoni
TCGTCGTCGTCGTCGTCGTCGTCGTCGTCGTCGTCGTCGTCGTCGTCGTCGGGAGCGTTATGAGCCTCGCCGGGGAGCGGCCTCGCCGGGTAAGGGAAGTCGCCGGGGTCGGTGTCCTGGTCGTCGTCGCCTTTTTGTAAGAGACGGTCCCGACTGGTAGGTTTGATTTTCGATGCTTGGAGCGTACTAAAGCTTTGCTTGATTTTCGCTTTGTTTGGGTCTGGTTCCTTGGATCAGGGACCCTAACGTTCGGAGCATGTTCTTCCATCGGTCTCTGAGCCAGAGGCCACCGCGTCTTCCTGGTGTGATCCTGAAGCCTCAGTTTCTTTATCTGTAGAATGGGCTCAATATTACTTCCCTTCCAAGGGATTATGCGATGATGAAATGAGTTTGTGACGGAGGACATGGTTCTCTCCTCCCGCTGCCCGCGCATTTTCCCCTTGTCTTTCTTCATTTTCCCTGCCTATCAGTACTCAAGGTCCTAAAGAGAAAGCTGTAATGCATTTTTCATTCGAATATAGCCTTTTATTTCAAGATTATGTCTGAATGAGGGATTTCAAATCCTGAAGCAGCTCTTAAGTACCTCTCCGGAGAATAATCAAAACCGGATTCCAGAATTTGGTCTATTGTAACTGGAGCTGAAGGAGAAGAGTCTGATTTCACAAAGTAGTTGCAGCCGGAATTCTCCACCAAGGTGCTGGGGTAGGGAAATGGGCAGGCACTCTGGGCTTGCGCGCTGACATTTTCTTGAACCTACAGTAAGAATTGATGCTTCTTGGCCTGGATAGCTACAGAGGCATTTAGAATGCCAAGGGCGTGCTTGCCTTCAGTTTTTCTGCAGAGCCGAAAGCGTTTGAGAAGGCAGGACTGTTCGAGAAGACCCCAGCCAGACTCCCTGGGCTTGAGATTTGGCTCCTTTCACTGGTTTTCTCCAGCTGTCATGACATGACTGACTTATTTTTATTTTTGTAAATCATACCAGTCGTTTTTACTTGTAGAGTTAGGAGAGAGGCCTCGAGATTTTAGGTGAACGAGAGATGGCTAGGGTTGTGTATGGTAGGAAGTTTTCAAGGTTTTGGTTTTGCATAATGGATGATACCTCTGGAACTGATTGAACCACCGCCCTGTTAAAGTAATCTCTTGATTCCATTGGTTTCTGCGGTTTAACAAGCTCCCCTATAACTGTCTTGGGAATTTCAGTCTGAAATTATAATTCACTAAGGGAGCCTTTCAGCCCATCTTGCCATTAATTAAAAGCAGGTGGTTGAATTTTTGTTTTAACACTCACTAGTTAGGGTTGCCTTCCTTTAAGGTTTTTTTTTTTTTTCGGCATTTATTTAAGAACGTACAAAGCCTATTCATGGGGAAACAACACATGAATTAGACAGTTGTTGTTTTTTTTTTTTTTTTTTTTGGTAGCAAGTAATAGAATATAATCTTAAACTGTTATACAAAGAAAAAGTAATTTACTGGTTTATGTAATTGGGAAATCTAGGGGATAATGACTCCAGGAACAGCTGGATCCAGGGACTCAAATGATACCACCAGGTCTCTCTCTCTTTCATCCTTTGACATGGTTTTCTCAACTTTGCTTTATTCTCAAATAGGTTGTCTCACCACATTTTAGGCAAGATGGTAAACAGCAACCCGGACAAACATAATGTTTATCAGTTCTTTTGGAAATCCCTTTTCTTAAGGGTTTTTGTAAGAAATTCCTGGAGTTGCCGTTGGCTGAGTTTGGGTCATGTACCTGTTCCTAAAGCAGTAATGGTGTAGTATTCCAATTAGACTCAGGTGATGTGGTCACCCCTTTGGGTTGGGATAATGGTAGGAGCAGGGATGCAGCGTTAGTCTCATTAAAATCATAGGGGACAATTTCCCTGTAAGAATGAGGTGCTCCAGGGTTCTGATGCTAGAAGTGGGGGCCAGCTGAACCACATGATCATTAAACATGTAAAGATCCAGTCTGGGACAGGTACCTAATCTCTCTTGAGTATCTTAACTTAGAAAGAGGTACAAAGGGTTAGACTGGGGAGGTCCGGTGTTGTTACTTTACTTGTTACTTGTTACTTTATTTAATCATTTACTTATTATTTAAACATGTATTGGTTGTCAGCTATGTGCTGGGGTCAAACAGGAATCAGTCATGGCCAGTGATCTGAAAGAGCTTATAAAATAGGGAAATGGACAAGTAAATGATTATGTTATAAGGTAATAAAAGTTCTCACAAAGTAGGATTTATTCCAGGAATGGAAGGATGGTTTGATCTTAGGGAGTCTAACAATGTGATTGACTCTGAAGCAAAGGAGAAAAGTCCTGTGATTCACTTTATGGATGCTAAAAATACAGCTGATAATATTAAGTGTTTATTCCTGATTTTTAGAACACCTGCTGATAAAATAGGATCATTCTCACAGCCAGCATCATCTTTAATGGTGTAACACTAAAAATATTCCCATTACATTCAGAAGAAGCCCAGAATGTCCATAATGATCACTGTTATTTATCTTTGTTCAGAAATTAATTGATGATGCACTTGGATGAGGAAAACAATGAGAATGAGGGAGGTAGAATTATTACCACTTGTCAGCAATTTTATCTTTTTTTTTTTTTTAAAGATTTTATTTATTTATTTGTCAGAGAGAGAGAGAGAGAGAGAGCGCGCGAGCACAGGCAGACAGAGTGGCAGGCAGAGGCAGAGGGAGAAGCAGGCTCCCCACAGAACAAGGAGCCCGATGTGGGACTCGATCCCAGGACGCCGGGATCATGACCTGAGCCGAAGGCAGTGGCTTAACCAACTGAGCCACCCAGGCGTCCCAGCAATTTTATCTTTTAATGGAAAACTTAAGATAATGAATCCTCCCATGAATCTATTAGGAACAATAATGGGATTCATTAAGGGGAATCCCTTAATCACAGGGAAATTAAGACGCAAAATCTATAGTTTTCCTATAAGCCTATACCAAACATTTTGAAAATAAAATGAGAGGAAATATTCTATTTATAGAAGCAACCAGAGAGACAAAATAACTAGGAATAAATTTAGCAAAAATTGCAAGGGACTTGTAAGAACAAAATTTTAATATTTTACCAAGGGGGGGGATCAGCAAAGAGAGGAGTAAATGGAGAGACCTTTTTCTCTAGGACGGCATGTCTTTCTTTTTCCTCTGTCCCTCCTCCCTCCCTCCACCTCCCCTCCCCCTCTTCTTTTTTATTGGAATTCAGAGGCAATGGTCCTCATAGTAGGGATGGCCATAACAGCAATGGTACTAGAGCTGCCGAATTGAGGTCAGGTTTATTTGAAAGTGGTCTGAAAATATTGTTTCTGTGAACATGGCCAAAAGTTGTACTCTGTATATAAGATTCCCCTACTTGTGTGTTTTATTTGAGTGAGAAGATGATGGTAAGATAAGTGTTACTGTTGAGATTCATAAACAGAGTTATAATTCCTTGATGGAGGGGGGGCTCTGCTTTATATTCTCTATTCAAGGATGGTTGGACCATGCCAAGGTGTGGATTAACCATTGGATTGGTGTAAATTAGTAGATGTAGATGCACGAAGGGGAACAAAAAATCAGGGAAAGTAATCATTGTTTTCAGTGGAACAGGGAGATGAAGGTTTGGTGGGAAAGAGGGGCCATAGCAGTGGTGGGAACGGCCACACTCTGCTCCCGGCACTGGCTTCACTCAGTCTTCAGGGGAACCATGGAACAGGGGTCCTGCTATCACCCGTGTTTTCCAGGTAAGGGAAGCTGAGTTGCACAGAGGTCAAGTAATTGGCTTAGGATGTGGAGTTGGGCTTTAAACCCAAGTCCTTGGCTCCAAACACAGCATCTCATTTAACTCGTCTCAAAACTCCTTTTCCCAGAAGCATTGTCCTGCAGCTGCCTGGAAGCGAATAATTGTGCACCTTTCCCTGCTAGACACTCTGGATCTCCCATATCCAGATGGATTGGTTGGCCTGCCTACGGGACAGGCTGGGTGTTGGTGATGGAGGGGAGTCTGGTCTTAGCATACCGGAGCAGTGGCTGGGCTCCTTTCTGTTCTGGGCCCAAGCTCGTTCCTGCTTGAAGGGCCTTTTTATTTTCTGTTCCCTGCACCAGAATACTCTGCCCCCAGACTCTAACCTGCCTGTGTCTTCTCATCCTTCACATGTTGGCTTAAATTCCAACTCTTCAAAAAGACTTTTCCCAACTACCTGGTTTTTTAAAAACCTGTTTCTACTTCTGAGCTTGTTGCGTTGTTTTATTTTCTTCACAGAATATATTTTCACAAATCGTACGAATTACACATCTCCCTCTTGCTGAAAGGGAAACTACAAGGGACCGGGGGTCCCATCTGTCTTTTCTTTGACGGTGCCCAGATCAGTACTTGGTGCACAGTAGGTGCTCCATAATGGTGGTTAATGAATCACTGATTTTTTTTTTGTTGTTTTAAATCTTTTTTTTTTTTTTAAAGATTTTATTTATTTATTTGTTTGAAGAGAGAGCACAAGCAGGCAAAGTGGCAGGCAGAGGGAGAGGGAGAAGCAGGCTCCCCACCAAGCAAGGAGACCGATGCGGAACTCGATCCCAGGACCCTGGGATCATGACCTGAGCTGAAGGCAGCGGCCCAACCGACCGGGCCACCCAGGCATCCCTGTTTTTGTTTTAGAGAGAGGGTGAGAGAGAGGGAGAGCGAGCTCAGGGAGGGGGCAGAGGGACAGGGAGAGAGAGATTCTCAAGCAGGTTCCATACCCGTCATGGAGCTTGACGGGGGCCTCAATCTCACAACCCTGAGATCATGACTCGAGCCGAAATCCGGACACTTAACCGACTGAGCCACCCAGGTGCCCCCAACCACTGATTTCGAATCAATGGACTGATGAATAAAAGGGAGTACCTTCTATGTGCTAAGTTTTCTTGTAAAACTTCAGGCTTCTGAAAAGAAATCACACATTCCTTGGGAACTCTGGCCAAGAATTGTTCTAGGCTCTTTCATAATACTATTTTTGGAAGACTATTTTGGGTGCAAGAAAGAGAAACCCACTCAACCCAGCTGGGTGGGCTAGACAGTCTCCCCAAAAGGTTCCCTCCAGCATACAACACTATCTGTGTGTCCCTCATAGGAGCCTCACCAAGTGGATACTTCCTTATCCCACGTTTGCCCGTAAAAAGAGTTGGACTTCAGAGGGGCAGGTGACAGTGCCAGAGTCCCATGGCAGGTTGTCACGAGCCAGGTGACAATATTTTAGAAGAGCTTGGATTACTTCCGAGGGACCATTATGTCCTGGGAGTGGTTTGGATTATGTTTCTCTGGATGAATGATCAATTATCAATCAAATGTTTAAGCAGAGGCAGACTACCCGAGTGCCTTCGTCCCAGGGCGCTCTGACTCCCTGTAGCTGTGTGGGGTTTTGAAAAATAAAGCCCGCAGCTGGAATCAGAAATTCAGGATTTGAGTCTGATTTCTGTGTTGACCTTGCTTGGTGTGCACGGACGTGTAGTTAGCCTCTGAGCCTTTGTTTCCTCATCTCTAAATTGGGAATCCTGGCCTTTAAGAACACCATAGTGATTTTGCAAGGATAGGATAGTGATGATGTACTAGGAAATGTGTTGTCTACACGTTCGTTGTTACTAATCTGTGCACGTTTTCATGAATTCCCCCAGGTAATTGGTTTTCTGAAATGTTGCATTCCAGGGAGTACCTGGAATTCAGGACACTCCTATAAAGTTAGGCTAAGTTTAATTTATGGAAACTATTACGTAGTACGGATTTCAAACATTGATTAGGGCAGACTGCATCAAGACCCCCAGAATTCCTGGAGAACATCACTCTGCATTACTCTTACCTGCCTCTCATCCTTGTATACTGGAAAATCATAAAAAGTTATATTGAGGGCACGTTGGCTTCTTAGGATTGCCTCACAGGTGGTGACCTTTGGAGGTGCCCAGAAGATTCTCTCTGTTTTCTCTCAGTTGACCTTTTATTTCATTTTCTTGTGCACCCTCTCTGCATTTCCCAAGTCTTTATATTCACTTCCCACCTTCTGGCTGTGGGAGTAGCTCGTGTTCTAACCTGTTAAAGGAAGAATATGCCCTCTTCCCCAAAAATGTCATCATTCTAATCTCCGGAATCACATGGATCACATAGCAAAGGGCAATTAGGTTGCAGGTGGAATTGTGGTTGCTAAACGGCTTACCTTAAATGGTGATCGTCCCCACCTGTCTGGATGGGCCAGCATAATCACAAGGATCCCTTCAAGTGGAGGAGGGAGGCAGAGGGAGAGAACTTGGGGGGCTCCGCCTGCTCTTGTCGGATTTGAGGATGGAGGAAGGACCCACAAGCCAAGGAATTCAGGCGGTTTCTAGAAGTGAGGGAAAAGGGAAGGAAATTGATTCTTCCTTTGAGCTTCTGGAAGGAATGCAGTCTGATGATGCTTTGACATGAGCCCATGGAGACCCATTTCTGGATTCTGACCCAGAACCATGAAGCCAGTCTGCTTGTGGTCATTTGTTAATGCAGAAGTATGCTCTCCTCGGACAGCTCTGGCGTCCCCTTCTCATTTCTTTTCTTCTCTTACTTTTTTCCTCCGTTTCTGAAAAATAATCACCTTTGGGGCTCTTTTCTGTCTCTCGCCAAACAGCAGCGTCAATGTCCACTCTTTGAGATGGTTGCTGGACTAGTTAGGGTAAAGATGAAAGTGCCAGAGCACAGAGACCTCAACACACAGTGGCTTAAATACCACAGATGATTTGTCTCCTACATAGCGTAAGCTGATATTCGAAGTTTGTAGCAGGCAATGCTGCCTGGCAACCAGTCACTCGGAGGGGACATAAGATGAGAACAGCGAGTTCTGGGGTGCAGCTTCTCTGTATTTGCATAGCATGGATACGCCTGTCAGTGTAGACTGCTGGGACAGCTGTGCTCCCCGAGGTCATTCAGAGACCCAAGTTCTATGCCTTCCATCTTGTTGCTCTACCGTCCCCCAGGGAGCTCATTACACATGCAGACCCTTAGATCTCATCCTGTCCTTTCTGAAGCAGAATTTGCATTTTAATAACATTCTTCGCTAATGATTATGTACCAAGGTTGAGAAACGGCCTTCAAGTAAGATTTTTCAGCCTTAGCACTGCTGACGTTTTTTGCACCAGGAAAATCTTCACATCGGGGACCGTCCTGGGCATTGTAGGGTGATTAGAGCCTCTCTGACCTCTGCCCCCTAGAGGCCGGTAGTTAGTTTTAGCAGCCAAATCCGGTCATTGCCAAGTTGTCCCGTGGGAGCTGGAGGGGGCTGCGGAGCTCAACGCCATCTCTGATTAAAAGCCCTGCCTTGGAGGGTTTTTCTCTTCTGCCTGATGAGAGCTACACGTTGCTGTCAGCAGTAAGGCAGAGCACAGAGGTCTAGGAAGGAATTTCTTCTTGAGCCACTGAGGCAGAAGTGACGTCTGTAACTTGCGCCCACATCCTGTCGGTGAGAATTTGGTTGCATGGCCACATCCCAGCCGCAGAGCAGTCTGGGGACCCTACTGGGTGTCACTGTGCCTGAGAAGGAGGAGAAAAGGGATCTGGGGGACAGTTGGCTGGCTGCTAAGGTAATTAACGCAAGAATTCAGTCTTCCTGTGTCTTTTATTCTGTCTTCTAGCTAGAGATGAATCTGGTTGGAAAGGGGAAATGAATTGATAAAAATAAATTGGGCTTTTTTTTTTTTAGATGGAGTACCCAACTATTTTAGGAGATCAGAGGAAATTTTAGATGAACACATAAAATTTAGCTGGTTCTCTGATAGCGTATTTTGATATCAAGAGTTTAGTGTTGCGGCGCCTGGGTCAGTTAAGCATTTGACTCATGGTTTTGATCTTAGGGTCGTGAGATCGAGCCCTGGATCAGGCTCTACAAGTCTGCTTGTCTCTCTCCCTCTGCTCAATACCCACCTCCCCGCATCTCTGGAGTAAATAAATAAGAAAATCTTAAAAAAAAAAAAAAA